>NW_018164855.1:1027414-1032833 GCF_001263595.1 Phalaenopsis equestris
AGTTATCTTTTGGTTTTTTTTTTTTTTTTTAAGCCCCAGACAATCTAAGAATGGTGGATTTAGTCCTTTGACTCATAAAATACACGCCAAAATGGTCTCTCTGTTAAAAGTGTTAAAAAATTAATTTAAAGTAAAAGTGTGATGTCAGAAAATAGGATATTTTAGAGATTAATATACCGAAATTCTTACAAAATCTAATAATGAGTTTTTTAAGTTTTTTATTTTTTATAAGAAATTTATTAATATAAATCTCGAAATTTTATAAATTTAACTTGTATTAATTTCATCATAGATCATTTAAGTAATATAAATGTTAGATTATAACCAAGGGAATTTGTTATTGATACAGAGAGGGCTATATGTACCCTTTACAGAATCTACTAGCAAGGAAAGAAATAAATACAAGATACAATAGAAAAATGAAAGGAATTATAAAGAATCAAAGCTAATAACTCTGAATAAACATAAGATAGTAACGACTCTTACTAGCCATTAATATATATTCTAATATTCCCCCTAAGTTGAGGCATAGATGTCAATCATATTCAACTTGAATTTATAGTCATCAACAATGACCGAGAAAGGTTCTTTATGAGAATATTCGCCAGCTGCTATTGGATGACAAACATAACACAAATTTTTCTGGACTCGAACTTTTTCTTAATGAAGTGTTGGTCAACTCAACATATTTGGTGCGATCATGATGGACCGAGTTATGAGCAACGCTAACTGTTGCCTTATTATCACAGAACAATTATAGAGGGATGGAGACTGTCATATGTAGTTCACGAAGCATGAGGCGTAACCAGAGAGCTTCACAAATTTCGAGGGATATGGACCAAACTTCAGCTTCAACGCTGCTTCGGACAACCACTGACTGTTTTTTACTTCTCCACGTGACAAGGTTTCTCCACAAAAATGAGTAGTACCTTGAGATAGATCGTCGATCTTGGAGAACCCGATCTAATCAAGAAAAATGAAAGGAATAATAAAAATCAAAGCTAATAACTCAGAATAAACAAAAATTAATAACAATTATTACTAGCTATTATATATTTTAATACCCTCTCGAGTTGAGACATAATTGTCAGTTATATTCAACTTGGATTTGAAGTCACCGAACAGTGGCCAAGGAAGATTCTTTGTGAGAATATTTGTCAATTGGCTACTGGATAACAGACATTTCTTCGGACTCGAGCTTTTCTTTAATGAAGTGTTGGTCAATTTCAACATAATTGGTGCTATCATATTGAACCGAGTTGTGAGCAATTCTAATGACTATCTCATTATCGCAGAACATCTGTAAAGGGATGGAGACTGTCATGTGTAGTCTGCGGAGCATGATGCATAACCCAGCTTTACAGATTCCTAGGGATATGGACAAAAATTCAACTTCAATACTGTTCCAGCCAACCAATAGCTATTTTTTTCTTTTTTACTTTTACACATGACAAAATTTCCCCACACAAATGAGCATTATCCGAGGTAGATCGCCGATCATGGACGAACTCGACTGGATCAGCATCTGTGTAAACTACAATAAAATGAGAGGTGTGGCTGAAAAAAAAATAAACCTGTGGCCGGTTTGCTTTTTAAATAGTGGAGAATCTGGTGGACAACTTGGAGATTGTGCTCATATGGATCATACATGAATTGTTTGACTATCATGCATGAATTGTTTGACTATCATACATGAATTGTTTGACTATCATGCATGAATTGTTTGACTATCATACATGAATTGTTTGACTATCCCAACTGTGTGACACTTATCGAGGCGTGTCTGGCCAAGGTAGATGAGTTTTTCCACAAGACGTCGGTAGTGAGTCTTGTTTATAGAAACCACATTGGGAGCATCAAAAATTTTTTCATTGGGATCCATTGGGACAATCACTGACTGGATCAGCATCTGTGTAAACTACAATAAAATGAGAGGTGTGGCTGAAAAAAAAATAAACCTGTGGCCGGTTTGCTTTTTAAATAGTGGAGAATCTGGTGGACAACTTGGAGATTGTGCTCATATGGATCATACATGAATTGTTTGACTATCATGCATGAATTGTTTGACTATCATACATGAATTGTTTGACTATCATGCATGAATTGTTTGACTATCATACATGAATTGTTTGACTATCCCAACTGTGTGACACTTATCGAGGCGTGTCTGGCCAAGGTAGATGAGTTTTTCCACAAGACGTCGGTAGTGAGTCTTGTTTATAGAAACCACATTGGGAGCATCAAAAATTTTTTCATTGGGATCCATTGGGACAATCACTGATTTGCACAGAAGAACGTTGTTCTATGTCTATAGGTCAATCACAAATTTCCGCTGAGACAAACAAATGCCTCTAGATGACCGAGCAACTTTCATGTATAAGAGTATCAAAGTGATCCCAACTCGTTCATTATAAAGGAAACAACAAGAATATCTTTCAGAGATTACCGGTGAGTACAATATTATCGACATAAATGATAAGAATAGATATCTGGTCACTGGAGGAATGTTGGAAGAAGAGAGTGTGATCGATTGAGCCTGAGTGAACCCATGGCCTACCACCACCTTTGTGAACTTGTCGAACCATGCCCATGGTGATTACTTCAGTTCATAGAGGGACTTTCGTAATCTACATACTTGCCCCTGGGAGGCAGTGGAGTCAAGGCCTAGAGGAAGGGCCATGTATACCTCCTCTGCAAGATCGTCATTTAGGAACACATTCTTGGCATCAAGCTAGAATAAGGGCCAATCTAGATTTATCGCAATGGATAATAGGACCATAATGGTTTTTAATATAGCGACCGGAGACAATTTTTCCTCATAGTCAACTCTATAGGTTTGTTAGTACTTTTGGCGACCAACCATGCCTTGTTGTGTTACTTTCAAAGGATTCATCTAAGTTGAACTTGATGCTAAAAATTCATCGGTATCCCACTACTTTCTTGACCCAAGGAACATCAATGATGCCCTAAGTATGATTCCGCTTGAAGGACATTCATCACCTCCACGTTGGGTCAGTTAGGGTAGCCTTAATAGTAGATAGGATTTGATGATTGGTCAAGACAGTAACAAATGCTCTTTATGTCGGCGATAAACTACAAAAAGAAACATAATTTGTCGTGGGATGGAGAAAGCATGTTCGATTGTGTACATTACTAGAAGAATTGACTTCCTCATTTGTAGTAGTAGTGTTAGGGATGCTGCTCGGAGGGGATTCAGGTTCGATTAGGGGTTGGTGAGATCCAGAGTAAGTGCACCAGAACGAGTGCGTCGAGTGTAAACACGGAAAGTGGGAAGACTAGATGGTGGAACTAAAGGGCTCCTTGGTGGTAAGCGTAGTGGGTGGAACCAAATGAACAGAGGGTTCCTCGGTGTTAGGCTACATGAGGAGATCATCTGCATGAGTAGAGTAAGGAATAGTGTCCAAGAACTTTAGCTCTATCACTGGAGGCCGAGTTAGGAAAGTATGAAACATTTTCAAAAAAATATAGATTTTATTTGTGGTATGGTCAATGCATCGACAGCCTTTTGAGTTGCAGAATATCTAAGAAAAATACATTTTATGGATCTAAGATCAAGTTTACTCCGAGTTGGAGCCGTGTTCCAAATAAATGTCGAGCACCCAAAAATTTTTTGATCTAAAGTGGAGAAGGCTCAATTGGTAGGAAATTACGACCTCAAGATGGCTAAAGAGGTTTGAAAGTTGTGAATTTTTTAGGAAACTCTGTTGATGAGATATGTGGCGTTAAGTATGTAATCATTTCAGAAACATTAAGGACATTAGATTGAAACATAATGGAGCGAGCAACATCGAGATGTCTGCTTTCCCTCTCGACTACCCCATTTTGTGGAGTGTTTGTATACGAGCTATGATAGAGGATGCCTTTGCTTATCAAGAATTATCTTAATATAAAGTCACAAAACTCACGACTATCGTCTGTCTGAAGGACTTAAATAAGAGTTTTGAATTGGGTCAAAATGAATTTGTGAAATTTTTTAAGGTGGCTGCAACTTCAGATTTGTCTTTTAAAATATAGATCCATGTCATCTGAGTGTGATTATTAATCAAAGTTAGAAACTATCATTTATTTGTGTAACTGGGATTATGAGAGGGTCCCCATAAGTCATTGTGATTAAGTAAGAAAAAAACGAAAGGAGTATAAATGTAGGGAGGATAAGGAACATGATGATATTTAACTAGACAAATTTCACATTTGAAATTAAAAGAATTTCTATGAGTAAACATTAGCATATATATATATATATATATATATATAGATACTGGAAAGTGTAATAACATAATAGGACATTCATATATATATACTGGAAAGTGTAATAACATAATAGGACATTTAGTGGACCAAAATATACTGCAACTACTGTGTGAAGTGTTTTTATTCTCTATGCTTTCTCTTCCAAGAAGTAGAGTCTTCCTAGTTGCTTAGTATTTTCAATCATCCTTCCCGAACGATGATCCTGAAAGACATAAATACGTGAAAAAATGAACAACATAATCAATGTCTTATGTTAAGTTATTGACAGACAAAATGGTACGCTTCAGCAGATTTACATGTACCACAGATTCCAAAGTTAGACCGGTTGTTAAAACAATTGACCCTTTACTAGCAATGAAATTGTGGGAATCGTCAACAATTTTAACAGTATCTTTCCTTGAGCATGGATATTATGTCGAGAAGACTTGAGATGGTCCATGACACTTGAATCAATGATCCATGGACTAGAAGGGGTGGAAAAAGTGAGTACCATAGGATTGGTACTTTGACGAACATGAGAGGTTGACAAGCCAGAAGAAAACGGGTTGGATCCAAGCAGCTTGATTAAGTGCTCCATTTGACTCTTAAGAGAATCGTAGGATTCTGGAATGTTTCAGGTAGGGTCGGTTGTACCATGTTGGATTTAGATGTTGTAGAGAATTTGGTCGAAGTTTTGGATGCAGGTTTCCTATCGAGCTTCTAACAGTTATCACGAGTGTGTTGGGTTTGTGACAATAATCACAAGTGGGGTGACCTGCATGGGGTTTAGCACTATCAGAGGCCAAGGCGAACGCTTTGGCAGACGTATTGGAAGCACCAAGCATGACAAGTCTCCGGTTCTCTTCTCAACTAATCTCAGTGAAGGCAATGCGAGCAGAAGGAAGAGGATCCTGATTAAGGATACGACCCTGAATTTCGTTAAGATCTTAATTAAAGGCCTGCTAGAAATTAGAACATGTGTCTTTTTTTATAATTTTCTGGAAGAGAGATAGGTCGGCCGAAGATTCCCAAGTGTAGTTATAGTATATGTTGCATTCCATTCATAATGCAACAAGGTCATTGTAGTATTGGGTCATGGTCCTTGATTTATGTTTTTTCCTCTCATATTATCTTAGGCACCTCATAGAGTTTGTCGGACTTCCCTACA
>NW_018164855.1:1032911-1036120 GCF_001263595.1 Phalaenopsis equestris
AGTGGGTATCACGAATTGTCTTCCAGGGGGCACTAGCAGAAGGAAGGAACATATATGACCGGCCAATCGAAGTCTCCATCGAGTTGATCAGCCATGACATGACAATGAAATTCTCCGCTTTTCAAGCTCCATATGTCGGGTTAGTTTTTGGCGGTTCACGAATCATGCTAGTGAGATGACCGAATTTCTCACGCCTTTTGATAAACAACAATGCAACTTTTGACCATTTGAGAAAATTACTGTCTTTTAGTTTTGGGTTGTGATCAAGAAGCTCATGTTGTTTTTCTGTCCTTCGGTTTGCAGAAGAACAAAGGTTGGAGTTGATCCTCTGGTGGACTTAAGAACTTCTTTTGATGATAGCAAGTGCTGGTGGTGTCCGCAAGATTTCGATTGAGCCAAACGAGTTGTTAAGACATCGAAAGGTTCCGACTGACGGATGGCCTCAAGAAGATGTTCCATCTGGACTAAATCCTCTGGCCGGCTGCAAGAAGGCTCTGGTGGTTAGAACAGAGGTTTTTGGAGGAGCTTCGTCAAACCTTGAGGGAGAGTAGACTCTTAGGCAAGGGATTCAGCAGCTGGGAGGTGGCCCTCCTTGTTAGTTAGAACAAAGGAACTTGAATTGCATCTGGCATGCTGGACTGTAACCTAGCGCCTGAAAAGAGGACCTATCCTGCTCCGGAGCTCCTCGAAAAAGACCAAGCCAACTCAAGAGGGAAGAAACGATGCCCGGATTGGCCAGCCTGCGGCAAGGAGAGGCCCGACAGTAGCTAGGTTAGGACCATGACTCTGATACCATGTTAGAATAGAACCAAGGTAATTCTTATTGATACAAAAAGTTGTTTACATACCCATTATAGGTTCTACAAGCAAAAAAAGAAATAAAAACAAGATACAGTAGAAAAAGGAAAGGAATAATAAAGAATCAAAGCTAATAACTCAAAATAAAGAGGAATTAGTAATGGCTATTACTAGTCATTAATATATATTCTAATAATAATATTTGAAATAATATCCATAGATTATACTGCACACAAATAAAAAAACTATATATATTTTTTTTAATTTAAATGATATAAATTCCTAAAATTCCCTCATTTTTAAGATCATATATTAATTTTAACGTCAATTTTTGTTTCTTATATTATCAGGATATTTTAGCTCATATCTTAGTAATCTATGGATTAATTGAACCTTTTATGTAGCTTGAGACAAAAATAGGCTGTTAAAAATAGGTGGGAGGGCATCTTGATCATTTTCTCACCCCTGTAGGAAGTAGTTTATTTTTAATTATTTGTAGTAGTTTGATGTTCATATAAAAAAATTCAGATCTGTAGGAAGTAGTTAACTTTTGCAGGTGCTACAATTTGGCATCAATGTACTTGACTTGATTAATATGCATATATAGATTAGTAACCTTTTTAAAAGATTAAGCTAAATGACTTAAATATTATTTTTAATTAATTATGCTTCTTTATCATTGATCATACATATGGAGTTAAATTTTAGGCTTGTTTTCAGGTGTTCATCATTAAGAAATTTTCTTATATTTTAGCTCATCATAATTCTCTCAAACAAGTAATTTTTATGAATTCTTATGTCGTTAAGGCAAGATTAATAAACAAAGTCAGCATCACTTCAATAATTTATGATTGGAATAATATATATTATTGATTCATGAATAACCATCTTTACAGATTGCTCGATTAATTTGACTTCTACAGTACTTGTGATTCCTTCAGTTTTCTTGACAAACACTTGACCGAATAAACATACAAACATTTAACCAAATTTTTTGGAATTCAAGTTCATATGTTATCTCATGATTTGTTTTACTTGTAAACTTTAATTTTGACTCTCAATTTAGTTGTTGAACTTATAAATCTTGCATAGTATTTACCTTGTTTATAATCTATAAATTCCAAATGAGAAATATTGGTCTTTGAAGTCTATTTTTCACATAAGCCCGTTGCAATTGTTGGCAACATTTTACTAAAATGATTGTGCATGCCTTGCTAGTTTTGATTTGCACATTTAACTATTTGTAAATCATACATATTATATTTTCTTACGGAAATATTCTATTTTATTGATTTAATTTAAAGATTGCCCAAAATTGTACCTCTCATCAAATAAGCAATGTGGCTATTTATACTTCAACTTACTTTGTCCTATTTAAACTACATTATTTGGATGTAATCATAAGCTCTGATACTATCTGATGGAGGATGATTTTGGGTCTGCGATTTTTCAGTGCTACTAGAATGGTGCAATGCATGTTGATCATGTAAAGAACTTAAGATTCACTTATCAAAGATCACTAAACATTTAAAACTCAAACATTAATGTAATAAATGATTAAATTCAAAGAAATTAAAAAAAAAATAATAATAACACAAAATTAGTGCACATTTGTAAATTATTTACCACAGCTAGAAACTCACTTGTGTAAAATTTAATTAAAATCATGAATTCTAGCAAAACCAATCGCAAAATATATAGAATTAATGTTAACAAATGAATCCACCAAAAAAGTTTAGATCTCATATCAAATTCAAACTCGATTTTATCAATATTTCACCTTACCTAATAATCTCACAAGTTTGTGTTGTTTCTCTTATTTCAGGTCGGTCGCTCGGGAAGGTTTGGTCACCTCGGTTTAGCAGTCAATTTGATCACATACGAGGACCGTTTCAATCTGTATGTTAACTTTGCCTTCATACTTTGTTTCACTTCGTGTTGGCTCCTACGTTTTTTATTTCACTCTATCTTTGTGGCTTATGACAGTTACAGGATTGAACAAGAGCTTGGAACGGAAATCAAGCAGATTCCTCCTCAAATTGATCAGGCTATTTATTGCAAGTGATTTAGGACGGGTTGTGTTTCGTCTGCAAATAAAACAGAAGAACTATGTTGAATTCCAAACTTCAGGTAAGTTTGTAAATCATAATTATATCCATGTTCCCCTTTAAATGTACGTTTAGTGCTGTAAATGAATCAAGTTTGGTTGAGTACTATTTTGTTCAAGCTCGTTCATTTAGGCTTTTACTATTAAATCGAGGGGAGCTTGAACACGACCACATCTTTAAAAAGTTGAAGTTTGTCTATTAATTTTGGAAGAGTTACATTCATGCCACTCAATTCTTATGTACTTGCATATCTAACACCTAAACTTCTTTTTTTACATACATCCCGCCCTACCTATGCATGAA
>NW_018164855.1:1036220-1036822 GCF_001263595.1 Phalaenopsis equestris
TAACTTAGGATGGCTAACGGTCTGAGATTTATAATTACACTTAAGATGAGATTGAGAACAAAAGAAAATTTAAGAAAAAGCAAGTTGCTAATTGTAAAATTCTGGCAAAATTTCATAGAATTCACTGTTAAGCCAAACACATACTTTGTTCATTCCAAACCATAATTTGAAAAGCACTCCAGACATAAAAAATTCACATGAAAATAACAAGGTTGATTACTGGAAGAGAAAAGCAATAATGAATGTGAGAAGTTTGGATATCAAGTTATTGATTAAAAATCAACTGACTCATAAGTGTAAAGCACTAGCTAAGTTGAAAAAGGAAAAGAAATGTAGTGTACCCTTGAAACTTGCACCCACTGCATAAGCTTTAGA
This sequence comes from Phalaenopsis equestris, assembly GCF_001263595.1. Lineage (NCBI taxonomy): Eukaryota > Viridiplantae > Streptophyta > Magnoliopsida > Asparagales > Orchidaceae > Phalaenopsis > Phalaenopsis equestris. The sequence continues at coordinate 1,036,596 of NW_018164855.1, forward strand.
CATCACAACTTCTGACATATCAGCCCCATCAAACTTTGCATTTGACATAAGAGCCGCGGCTAGTGATTTACCCTTTAAATTTGATTTCTCGTTTGTATAATCACAAAACCTTAGATCAAGCGGCTTATCATAGACACCATTTGCTTGACCAATTGTGTTCCCAACAAATGCTCGTTCGCATCTATTTGATTCTGTTGATAGGGGTGGAAGCCTCTGGAGAAAAAAAA
>NW_018164856.1:0-6374 GCF_001263595.1 Phalaenopsis equestris
TTCTAGACCTCAACCAAAAGTGAGGTCAACAGCGGCCTTCTCTGTTTACCCGGCACTTAAGCGACGGGTCTAGCGCTTAGGCGCCACAACTCATTTGCACATTTTTCACCTTTTTTACCCCAAATTTGATCCTTGTTCACTCCTTTAAGCATTTTTCACTCTTTTAACCTGTATCTGCAAGAAAAACATAAAAATACCTTCTATTAAAGTGCAATATCTCAAAAATAGGTATAAAAATGTGTTTAAAAATATTATATATTTTAGGTGTATCGACTACCCATTTATAATATTAATTCTTCCATTAATAACCTTTTCTCCTTACTCAGCAAATTATTAAAACCTGGGGGGTAATAAGGTTTATAAACTTGGTTCCTTTGATTGTTGGAGTTTCCCAATGGGTTAACAGTGTTGTTTCCCCATTACAGATTTGTAGCATTAGAATTATTGTTACTCTAACTCAAATTTGGATGATTCTTCCAACCAGGATTATAACAATTGGCATAAGGATTATTAGAATGATTTTTTTTATTTAAAGTCTCATAAGAAGAATGAGATTCTATCATTTGTCCCAAGGACAGGTGCTTTCTAAGAATAATTTATTCCATATTGATCTATCTTCTTTGACATAGTAGTTATTTGGGCAACTAAAATAGATATTGCATAAAAATCATGTATACTAGCTACTTTTTTTTTATTTACCCTTTCAAAGAGCCATTGAAAATTATTAGTTGTTATCTCTTCAGTTAATGAATATGATTCATCGAATGGTTTTGACATTAATGATCCACCATTAGCAGCATCAATTATCGATCTAAGAGATTCAACCAACCCATTATAAAAAGTTTGAATTATTAACCAATATGGCAAGGCATGGTGTGGACATTTTCTAAGGATATATTTAAATCTTTTCCAGGCTTCATAAATTGATTTACCTTCAAACTGATAAAAAGATGTGATATCATTTCTAAGCTTAGCAATTTTTGAAGGTAAGATATACTTTGATAAAATTTTTTATGATAAATCTCCCCTTGTTCTGATAGATCCACGTGCTAATGAGTTTAACCACATCTTAGCTTTTTCTTTTAGTGAAAATGGAAAAAGTCTAACTCTAATGGCATCATTTGACACTCCATCAAATTTAAATGTAACACACAATTCTAAAAAACTAGCAAGGTGTAAATTAGGATCTTTCGTAGGTGCTCCTCCAAACTTATTATTTTTTACCATTTAGATAATAGCAGGTTAAAGTTCAAATGAATTGGCAACTATAGCAGGATTTTGAATACTCAAATGAATTTCATATGCTGTAAGATTTGCATAGTCTCTTAAAGGTCACTGATGATGCTCATTTTCCTTTTCAACATTATTTAAATTGCAAGCCATTTTGCTAAACTGATCTTTCTCTTTTGGTTGTATTCAAATTTTTCTAAAAGCTCTTTCTAACTCAAATTCATAAGGTACTAAGTTTTCAGATCTTACACTTTACATAAACTGAATAAAGCAAGTAATTAAAAATAAGCAAGCACGCTAAAATAAAAAAATGTACCAATTAAACTACAAACAAACCCTCTCTTTTTTTATTTTTTTAAATAAAATAAATTAAAATACTAATATTTTCCATTACTTACATAGGAACAGCGCCAAAAACTTGATACGGTGAGATTTTTATATGCAAATATTTATGAAGTTCACACCACTTAACGTGCCAAAAAGTTGATGCAGGTAGATTTATAATAAATATAAAATATAATCCTAACAAAACACTTTTTATAAATATAATTTATCCTTTAAAACTCTTTTTAAGCTGCCATATCTCTCCTAAATATCAACGCAAGTATACATATCGTGCAAGTAATAAAGGGCTCTAATGGAGTCTTAGATATCGATCCCACAGAAAAGTTGGAAAATCCTAAAGTAAATTTTGGAAATTATTTTATAATATAAACAAAAATAAAAGTAAAGTGCAAAATTTGAAAATTTACTACTCAGGTGAATACTGACTAAAATGCAGATGTAAGATTATAGAAATTAAACTAAGTTAAATACTAAACTTTCAGAAATAAAATTGAGAAAATAAAACAAAGTTTTTATTGTGATGAAAAGTTTAAATTTAAGAAAGCATCCTTCCCCTTTACAATGAGTATATGGTTTGTGAAGAAATTGAAATCATTTGAAAATATATATATAAATTGTTTTGTGCCAAATAGGAGGAATCCTATTTTTTACCCTCTTCCAAGTGATATAAAGAACATTGACTAATCTAGAGTTTGGTCCCTAATTTGGTGTTTAGGCTAGGGGGATACTTGTTGCCACTCTAGAGCTCCCACTACTCCCTCCCCTAAGGGATAAAAATCTTGCATTAGTTTCCAATCAACTAAATCAAATTGGGAGTTTTGATTTGTCATCTTAAAATTTCTAATTCTGCATCCAACAAAAGTATATTTCCCTATGTATTTGAACCCAATCTCATGGATGACATACTCTCCCATGAAGTCAAATGTGATTGTCTTTATGTTGTAGAAATCATATCTAATTTAATAACATATGTCTCTCAACAAGTTTTAACATTTCAACTAGCCGATCAAAAACTAAATGAAGATCGAAGTTCAAATCATCACCAATTATTATCATTTAAAACTGAAGAAAACAAAATCTGTTCTTCACAAAATCATTTCTTCAAAGTAGGGAGAAGGATAAAGAAGACTACTCAGAATTCATGAGAAGGATACGATAAATCATAAATTTCATATATAAAAATGAGTTTGCAAAACAAAAGAAATAAAATATAACTTATCTCACAATCCTTCCCAAGCAAATTCTACAATCTCTCTCCAAGTCTTCCTCTCTTTACAAACACTCCTAATTCTCTCTTAGAAATGTAATGAAGAAGAAATCTCTCACCTTCCCTCTCCTCTTATTCTTACAAACCTAGAGGAAAATTTCCTCTTCTCTCTCTCTAACTCTCACGCCACCCACCAAAACTCTTTTCATCCCCCCTTCTTTAAGTTGTTCAAGTCTTCTTCTTTTATTTTAGGTTGCCTCTTTTGTAAAAGAATTCATAATTTCCTCCAAAATTTAACTCTTTTGAATTCAAAAGATGTGTCATTTGATCCAAGAGTCATATCCCTTCATAAAAGAACCTTCTAAAGTATCAAGATGTATCAAACCACTCTAAGGGGTGTGTAGAACAGGTGTCCATATGAAAATTCACGCAAAATTCATCTCAAACTACCTTAGTTTGAAAACATCATCCCTGGCGTTTCATGCGCCGATATGGCGCATGATGCACCAGCTGTTCTGATTTTGGCACATGATGTTGCAGAACCCAAAATTGGCTCTTTTTGCTCCAAATTTCATCCTTTTTGCCCTTTTTTCTCCAAATGCCTAAAAATAAAATTCCTCCAAAACAACATAAAAAATACCCTACTTTAAAGTGTAATATCACCAACAACAAGCATAAAATAAGTACTTAAAACTATATATTATTTCGGTGTATAATTCTTTTTATTTTCATCTTCATTTTGGGTCCAGATTAGTGTGCACCACACAGACCTGAATGAACTTCTTTAATAATTTCTCAAGCCCAGGACTGGTTTAAGCATCTTAACCACATTTGATTGAAAGATCATTAGTAAATAACATCATTTACTAGAGTGTAAGACAATGCTCTTTATTGAATTTAAGACGCCATGGAACTATTTTTGGGTAACCTTCAAATTTACGAATATTAAATAATTGGTTGTTGCCAATCAACCTCTTCTTTGTTGATTACTTTCACTATTGTATCATAAAGAAAATTTATTGAGATTGTCACTATCAACTTGAGAGAGAACTCATCACCCTCTTATGGATATTGAAACGGCATCCTCTTCTAGACAAGCAAACTCTTTTGTGAGTTTAGCTAGAATATCTGCTTAAGAGTTGTCTCGTCTCGGAATAAGGAAGAACGTTACATTTGGAGTTTGTTGAAGAAATTTCAGAGTGTAACAAAAATATTGTTCAAGTTGAGGCTTCAAAGTTTTATATTTTCTCTTGATTTTATTGATGATCAATTGAGAGTCTCCATAGATCTCAGTATCTTTCTCTTTCATTTGTATCGTCAGTTCTAAATTGATTAGAGTGCTTCAAACTTAGCTTCATTGTTTGTGCATAGCTTGGTCAGATAATAGGAAAACAACATCATCATTGTGTGTGGAGTGGTGAAAATTAATACCACTCTTTCTTTGTCAGGTATAATTGTTTGTCTCTTTTTGTCTTTCTCAGTAGATAAAGCTCCATAAAAATATAATTCCCATCTTTGCTTGTCAGAATTTTTTATTTCTAATACTTACTCATCAGGAAAATCATCATTAACAGGAGATTCAGTTGGTGTAAGGTGTGCTGCTAAAAAGTCTGCCAAAATTTGTCCTTTGACAGAGCGCAGCGTTACAAATGTTATGTCAAACTGGAGCAATATCATTGCCCATCTTGTTAATCTTCTAGAAACTGTTGGTCGAGTGATCAAATATTATAAAGGGTTAACTCTTGTGATAAGAGTTTCCATATGAGATAACATATAATGTCTTAACTTTTGTAATGTGAAGATTAGAGCTAAACAATGCTTCTCAATTGCAGGATACTTTATTTCAATTAGGACCAAACAATAGCATAAATAATATAATGCATTTTTTCACCCTCATCATTAGCTTGAGCTAGTAATGCTCCGAGAAAATTGTCAAATGTTGCAGTATAGAGGATTAGAGGTCTCCCTAACAGGAGCTGCTAGAACAAACGGTGTAGTCAGATATTTTTTGATGTTTTCAAAGGTTTGTTGGCATTTTTTTATCCCACACAATTTGTTATCTTTTTTGGTCAAGGCAGTGAGAGGTTGAGACCTACCTGATAGATTGGAAATGAAACGTCATATGTATGCTAGTTTTCCTTGGAAAGATCGTAGTTAGGTTAAATTTTTTAGAGGAGGCATGTTTAGGATTGCTTCAATCATAAGGGGGGGGTCAATTTTGAACCCACAATGATGAACAAAAAATCCTAAAAACTTCTCTAAGGTGTCACCAAAAGCGCACTTTAAAGGATTCATTTTAAGATTAACTTATTGTAATCGTTCAAAGATGATTCTCAAATCGTACACATGATCATTGTTTCGTTTACTATTGACAACCAAGTCATCAATGCAACATTCAACTTAATTGTGGATAAGTTCACTAAAGATTTGTGTCGTGGCCCTTTGATAGGTAGCACCAGCATTCTTTAAAACAAAGTACATTACTATGTAGAATTATATTCCAGTTGGTGTTATTAAAGCAGTATTTGGTTTGTCTTCTAGAGACATTTTGATCTGATTGTATCTTGATGATCCATCCACAAAAGATAATATTTCATGTGTTGATGCAATGTTGACCATCAACTCTGAAATTGATAAAGGAAATTCATCCTTTGAACAAGCCTTGTTTAGGTCTCTAAAATCTACACAGACCCTGATTTGACAAATTTTTTGTATACTGACATTATGATAGCTAGCCATGTCTGGTATTTTTCTTCTTCGATAAAATTGGCCTTGATCAATTTCTTAACTTTGGAAACGACTTTTTGTTCCATTTCAACACACATCCTTCTTGGAGCTTGCTTAACAGGAATCATAGTTTGGTCTAATCTAAGTTTATGGACTGTGACTTCTGGGGCAAGTCCAAGCAGTTTGTCGTAACTACAAGCAAAGTAGTCTTTGTATTCTTTCAACATATGAACTATTTCTTTTGCTTCAATGTCATTAAGGAATGAACGGATAAAATTTGGTTTTGGATTATCGTCCTTTGCTAAATTTATTTATTTTAGTTCATCCATTATCAATTTAATTTCTTCTTCAAATTCTGGCAGTGCATCTTCGATTGCAAGATCAGATGTTTGCTAAGAATTAGGTCCTTCGATGAAAACTAGGCAAAATTCTTTCATCTAGAGGTTCTAGGGTTGCAAACCCAATATCTTCTTTAGATTTTTTATTTTGTTTGCTATTATTCCATAATAATTAAAAATGGTAAGATTGATCTTATGTCGTTTGCTTAGGTATCAAACCATTTTGAATTAGTATTTGAACACATGGAGAATAAAGTTCAAAAGAGATTTTGTTGACCTCACTTTTGGTTGAGGTCTATAAAACTTCTTTAGTAGCCTAGGTCTAGCCATAGGACTTCCCTATTGACTAGTCTTAGAAAATTAGAAAAGGTACCCCCACCATTAGAAATTCAAAACTCTTCTTTTTACTCAACTTGAAATCCCACATGTTGATCTTAACCTCTAGCATTTAGTAGGTAAGATCATTATAAGAGAATTCAAGAAGAGTCCCTATAGGATTACTTGGCTTTAGGGGTCAACCTTGGGTG
>NW_018164856.1:7564-8219 GCF_001263595.1 Phalaenopsis equestris
TTTTTAGTTTTGATTTTGGTTTTGTTTTGTTTTTTTTTAACATGCAAGTGTTTTTTATGCAGTAAGTATGGTACAAGTATAAAAGAAAAGCAGTAGAAAAGTATAAGAAAGACTGTAAAATGCGGTAAACTGTAAAAGTGTACCTGGTGAGTCTTCTCGTTCCACCACCTGCAACTCAAAATGTATGTCAGAGGATTTATGTATATAGAGCTGGAAAAGTAAAGTTTTGGAAACCTTCCTAACTCTATGTTGTATATTGGGTGTCCTTAAATTTTAAGGATAATATTATTAAGTAAAACGTATTAAGTTTAAAAGATCCCTAAGGTATTTACCAGATTAAGAGTAGGGAGCAGGTCCATGCAACCTTCTTAATATCTGGTAAAAAGTCTTGGGTTCATTTAATCTTTATTACGTTACTTAATAATTCATCCTGACTATCCTGATGCTCAGCGAATATTGACGTCGTTATTATCCCCAAGAATAAGGTAATTATGTGGGTGAAGACTCTAAAAAGGGGCAAATCAGTGTTATTGAGAACACTTAGCCAAATTATTAGTCCTAATTGGACTTGTGGTGTTTTAAAAGAGTTTAATTATATTGATTTTCCTAATCCTCTTTTAGCATGTGGATTTCAACTTAAGTTCACCACTAAGTC
>NW_018164856.1:8717-9369 GCF_001263595.1 Phalaenopsis equestris
AGAACCCAGAGAAATTTATTTTATATTTTTCTAATTTTTATTTATTTTTCTAGAGTTATTTTGGTGAAAATTTTATTTTTAAACCTTAAAAATCATTTTAAGTTTTAAAAGTAGATATCTTTATCTTTAAACTTTGGAAAAATATTCCAATGATTCCTAAATTTTTAGGAAATAATTTAGAATATTTCTCCATGGGTTTAATATTTTTTATGATTTTTTATGATTTTTTATTATTTTTAATTATTAAAAATAATTAAAAATTGAATTTTTTATTTTAAATGTATTTTTATTTTTATTAAATCCCCCTAATATCAGAGAACTCAAAAAACTAAGTTTGATAATTTTTTGAGTTATATTTTGATTTTTAAAAATCACTTAAGTGTTAATTTTAATAATGATCTTTAAAAACCAATTAAAAATATTAAATGATCTCAAAATCCTTTGAAATTTTTATGGTGAATTCTCTGACTTACAAATCACAGTAGAGAACAAAAATTAAATGATTTTGATATTTATATTCTCCAAAATAAATATTTTAAGAAAATTGGAGTTTGCTTAAAATAATGATGTTTTAATTTTTAAAAATTATAAAATTATTTCTTAAGACTATTCTGCCAATAGGAAACTCACATGATTATTTGTAGAATTTTCT
>NW_018164856.1:9469-24147 GCF_001263595.1 Phalaenopsis equestris
TAGAAAATTCATAAAAATAAAATAAAAATGCCCTCCTACTTAGTGAATAGAGGAGAAAAATGTTGAAATAATTTGAAGTTTATTTGATGCATGTTTTATTTTTAATTAATTAAATATGGTTTTTCAGTCTTTTAACTCTCCATGCATGTAGACATTTCACCATGTCTTGATATTTTGGCATGTTGTTGCCTCTATCATGGGGGATATTCTCTAAATTTTCCAAGGTTAGAGAAGAATTTTAGACAGAGATCCATATTTTTTAAGTTTTTATATTTTATTTGCATAAATTAATCATAAATGCTTAGAAAAATCCAAAGAAATTTTGGAAGGTGTATTCATAGGGCCATCTGCCCAATAACATTTACAGAACTACAACCATAGGGCCATATAATTTGACATTATAATCTGACACTTTAGAGAGCTTAAACTCGCTATGACGAGGAGCTTGGAGCTAGCATGGTGGGCACTATGACCATCTTCAACAACAAATCTTGCCTTCCTCAGCTAAACCATTCCTTCCTTAGAATTAAACAACCAAAGTCATAGGACTTTGAGGCTGTTTTCTTTTTACAGCTCATCTTTAGGCCTTAGTACAGATTTGTTGTACAACCTAAGCCTTAGCTCGTCTTAGGATTCTGATGTTGTCATTTTCCACGACCTAAATCCTCACATATTCAGGCTATTTATGTGATTGTTTCACACGAATGTAAGCAATAACTAATAAAATTGGAAGGATGAAATATTCAAATAGTTTCTCTTCAAAACTAAAGCCAAATAATAAGATAGACTGGGAAGTCACCGAGGTTCTCCTCTGGATCTATGACATCCCCTATCTCTTCCTCCTTTGGATTCTACAATAAAAATGTTCCAAATTTGAGCCATTCTCATTTCACACCTTTTTATCCAATTTTGTTGAAAAGTCCTATCCTTTTGAACTCCTTGAAGATAATATTTCCTGATTTTTATCGAGTGTTTTCTTAGGTGACTTCGGTTGTCTAAAATGTAATTAACTATAGGGTCTAGCCCTTATAAGAAGCTTATCCAAACCCAGCTTAAAATAAATCCTATTTAATTCTTTGTATTAAATAGGGGAACTTGTCGGCAAATAAATGGTTTTATAGATTAAACAGATGTCATATATTTTTCAGTTTATTTGATCGAGCCTCATCCTCAAGTCTTGGGTTATCTTTCGGGATAGATACAGGGTTTGAGGTATAGCGTTCTTTCATTTAAACTGTGAGAAATATAGGGTCAATTTGATTTCATATTTTTCTAAAACTTATATTTATATATGTAAATTAAAATGTCCTTCCGAAGTAGGTGATGCGATTTCGATTCCGGTGTCCGACAGCTTTCAACGGGTAACTCCTAAACTTTTTAGTGCCGACAACTTCTGGCGACTCTGCTGGGGATGAGCTTCTTTTCCATTTAAATCAGGAACTCCTATCTTCACATATCGGTAATGAGTTCATGTCCCTCATGAACCAAATTACTCTTCTTTCGTTGACATAACTTACCCATTTCTATCTTGAGAAAGTACGGTCAACTTTTTGGACTTGGATAGATACATGATTTGAGATAAAGTGCTCTTTCATCTAAACTATGAAAATTATGGGGTCAGTTTGACTTCATCTTTTTCAAAACTAAATTTTTTAAAAAAACGTCCTTCCGAAGCGGGCAACGAGATTTTAATTCCGATGACCGACAGCTTCTTACGGGCAAACCCCACACCAAAAATAGTGCCGACAGATTTTTATTGATTTAATAAGATTTTATTCTTCTAGTTTTACATTTGTCTTGGAACAAGAAGAAGTAGAACCAAGTAAGAACTTTATAGGTTTTCTGTCATTACCATATACTTCTTTGACCACTAAATTCTCAATTTTTTATAGAGAAAGTGGGGTCAGGGTCATAGCATGTATATATTGATAAATTCTTTCAATCATAGACTCAAATTGTTTTTCTTTGTCTTCTTCTTCATAAGATATCTTGAACTTTGGTTCTTTTGAAATTATCAACGTTGTCTTTTCCTTTTATTTCTCTTCTTTCGAGTCCAGGAAAATCTTAAACTTTGATGATTTATTCATGTCAATTTTTGGATTTTCCTTCTCTCATCCTCGTCCCCGACCTTAACCTTGGATGCAAGTCTGATGAGAGTTCTTATCCTTCATGGATGTTGAAGAAAAATCTCTTTCAACTTGTTTTTCTTTGTTGTGATCTTTTTCACTCATTTTCTTATTTTTATCCTTTTTCTTCAGTATTTGTTGTCATTACTACATATCTAGAGATTATCATTTTCTCTATTGGAGCATAATATGTAGCATCTTCATGTACGCTGATTTAATGGATTGAGAATGGTTATAGATCCTCTATAATGCAACACTCCTGTCCTTTTTGTAGATACTTAATGCAGTGATCTAATGAAGAGGGGACAGTCTTCTCCTCTTGAAGCCACAGTCTACCAAGTAAGGCATTAAAAGAAGTTTAAGAGTTGATGACGTGGAATTTTGTCATTATCATCAAATTTTCCATTCTCAAAAGCAATGTAATTAACCCAATAGCTCAATCTCCTTATTAGTTGAATCCTCATAACATCATTTTATCTCTCATTAGTTGACAAGTGTTAATGTCCAAATATGCAAGAGTTCTCAAGCTCATAATGTTAATTGAGGCACCATGATCAAGAAGTACTCTCAGAAGTGTAGTGTCATCAATATGGATAATGATGTATAATGGACGATTATGTTCAGTTCAGAGAAAGTTATTTTGATTGGTCCTTTCAGTGAGTAAGCTTCATTTAAAGAAGTATTGCGAGTTGAGCTAAGAAAATTTTTGGATCTGAAAGAGTTTTTATAAGTTATTTCCCCATTTATTTGGAAATCATAAGGGCGTCGTAGATGCTTAACTTCGCTGGCAATTTTCTTAAATGGGCTAATACATTATAGTCCACCTTCTTATGAGAACCGTCCTTATTTCCTTCAGATAATCGATCTTGTACTGGAGGAATGATTTCCTTTGGTGTTACTATTGGTCTTTCTTTCTCTTTTGGAGCTATTCTTGGAGGTAGCACCCTTCCACTTCGCAAGTTGACTTCAGTTATTTCTTTGGGTGTGTCATTTGACTTTTTTTCCCCTAAGTCAGAGTTCCACTTCTATAGAAATTGGTATTCCTTGTCGTTCGAGTGTCACAGTGTCGTCTCCATTTCCAATGTTATTAGAATTGTAATTTTCTTGATTTTCGTTAAACTTTTCGAGATTGTCTACGATTTGAGTATCATCTACATGATTCAAATTCAATTGTTCATTTTCAAGGGTAGTATCAGAAATATACAAGATTTAAGCAAACTGGAAGTACTATTATTCATAGTAGATGTAAAGAGAAAGTTATACAAAGTCAATGGTCTGAGGGATTTTCTCCCTTCATCTGAGACAACTATCCTAGTAGAGTGTGGAGGAATATGGGATGTAGAAGATATAAAAAGAAATAGTAGCCCCTAATTCTAAAAGACCTCTAACCCTTTTTTTTCTTTCTTTTTCTCTTTTATTTTCTTTCTTGGAAGACTCCATTGTCGGTGTTTAATCTTGAGTGATTTGGAAGTCCCCAAAAGTCTTCTGAAGAGATTTTCCTTGAGCATATTGCCATTGTTATCATCGTTTGAAAGATTTTTAGGAATAAGTTTATCAACCGAAAACATATCAAATGAACCTTTTTCAAGTTCTTTTAGATATTCTTTCGAAATCACTAGATTCCCATCTTTGAAGTTACGTTCCATCAAATCTTTGAACATAATTCATTCTTCTATTTTATGTCTGAGCATCCTATAGTAAGGACAGAAAAATGGGATTATCTTATATATCAATTTCTCTATCTTCTAGCTTCTGACAATTTGAATTCTGGTATTTTTAACAAGCTATAGAATATCTTTCCAACAACTTCTATCTTGAATGGATATTCTTTGTTCATCCTCTTAGACACCAATTTCTTATCTCTCGGTGATGGGGCTGATTGTTGAAATTACAGTTGTGAAGAAGTCTAAAATTATTATTGATTTATATTTTGTCGTTGCTTCTTCTACTCGAGTTGTAATTGCATCACTTGTTTACCCTTTCCTATCTTCAAGACATTTCCTGATTTCTTTTCAAATTTCTTAACCAATTTTGTCTTCTCTGTCTTTTATATTACACTCATCTACTTAGCTTCCTTTTGAAGGTTGGCAGCTTTATGTCGGCACTATTTTAGTTGAGGAGTTGCCCGTTGGAAGCTGTTGGTCGTCGGAATCGAAGTCTCGTGACTCGCTTTAGAAAGGCATTTAATTTACATATATATAAGTTTATAAAAATATGAAATCAAACTAATCCCATGTCTTTCATAGTTCAAATGAAAGAGCACTACACCTAAAACTATGTATCTCTCTCGAAAGATAAACTCAAGACTTGAAGATGAGACTCGATCAAATAAACTAAGAAATATATGAAATTCCTTTGGTCTGCGAAAACCATTTTATTTACAAGCCGACAAGTTCCCCTATTTAATACAAAGAATTAAATAGAATTTATATTAAGTTGGGTTTAGAAAAAGCTTCCTATAAGGGCAATTCCCTATAGTTAATTACATCGTAAATGACTGGAGTCATTTAAGAAAACTCTCAATAAAAATCAGGAAATATTCTCTTCAAAGAGGTCAAAAGGATAGGACCTTTTCAATGAGATTGAACGAAGAGGTGTGAAAGGAGAATGGCTCAAATTTGGAATATTTCAAATTTGGCTCAAATTTGGAATATTTATTGTAGAATTCAAAGGAGGAAGAACTAGGGGATGTCATAGATCCGGAGGAGAACCTTGGTGACTTTTCAATCAATCCTATTGTTTAGTTTTAGTTTTGAGAAGAAATTATTCAAGTGTTTCATTTTGCAAATTTTATTAATTAGGTCTTACATCTGTACGAGATAGTTACTAAAATAGTGTGAGGCTTAAGAATGAAAATTAAGTTTTTTTAAAAAAAATTACACTCACACCCATTTTTAGTCTTCCAAACTCCATTTATATCAGTCAAAAATCTTATAATCTCATCAATTCAGTGTCAGTAGGATGGAACTCATAAAAGAAGTAGGCAGGAACACTGTGCAGTTGGTATATGTGATTAATTCTAACAGAACTAATATCCACATATTGCCCAAGCACAAAAACCAAATCATCTGATTCATCAGGCAAGCTGGCATAGAATTCTCGAACAACAGAAATCACAGCTATGGCAGTGAAATAAAAAAAAAATGTTCCTATTTTTTCTTTGCAATCAAGTACTCAAAAGTACAATAAGGATGTAGAAAATTGCATTCTACAATCAACTTCTTTGATTATAGGTCAACATATTTGTCACATGCCCTTGCACTAGCAAACTTATTAGAATCAAAAGTTACCTTTTCCTTGTCTCTCTTCATTTTAGAAGCCATGTGTAATCTAAAAATTTTGAAGAAAAATTCGAAAAATCACTATCTTAACTTCAAAGAGGCTTTTAAAAACACAATCTAAACAAAAATACTCCTTTAACCATGGATTTCACACTATGTTCATGAAATTTTCTAATTTTCAGCATAATCCAAAATGTGAGTTAAATCCATTGTCAAATCAAAATACTTCAAAGCTAAGGTGAGGATCTTACCTAGAGAAAACCCAAGTTTGGAAGCCTATCTCCAAGACTATCAAGCACAAATTGAAGTCCTAGTGCGAGAAAAATGTGAAAAATAGAAAAAGGAGATGAACCAAGGGTAAAAATGGTGAAATTCATGGGTCCAGGTACTTAAAATTACTCACGGGTTAGTTCAACGCTATAGTGCCAGGTAGTGGTGCTATAGTGCCATGTTTAGTATGATGAACAGAGCTATAGCGCACAAATGTGGCGCTATAACGCCATTTATACCCACCAAGATTTTTTAAACTATTTTTATAATTGAAAAGGAAATGGAAAATTTAGGATGTAGAAAGGCTACTTTTAAAATTTTAATGACCAATTTTTACTTATTGAGTTCGTCCCCAATCCAAAATTTCAAATTCATAAATTCTAATTTGAATACATAAGGCCAAATTTTAACAACACAACAAAATGTTCTCTTATATTAATAATAAGTTCAATACAATACAGACACAAAGAAATCAATTAGTTGTTCATACAACACGTACTATACAAACCACACTAAGTCTTGAAATAAAGACTATAAGCATAGTACACGAAATTACACAATATTAAAAATAAAAATTTCTATTCAAAAACAACCTTTAAGACCACTCCTTTCTAGTGTTGATATTATCCATTCCACTCACTAACTAATTTCTATCGTAGCAATGGTAGAAAGGAGCATGAGGAAATTTCTTAGCAAACTTATCATTGGTCCACATGTTGGTGCTATACATAGTTACTTGACTATCTTGGAAGCATGCCAAACTATTGAATTGTAGTTTCAACTACCAATCCATTTGCTCGTAATGGTGGGGCAACTTTTCAAACTTTGAATGCAGAAGAGAAATCTCACCTTCAATCTTCTCAAGTTTTTCCATGGGGTGCTCAAGACTTACTGCTAAATATCCATTGAAATATGCTTGAGCATCCTTATGCACCAACTTCTTTTCTTCAAATCTCTCATTGCAATTGCTCTCCATGACCTCTCAAATGAAATTTCCACTCTCAAAACTCTTTAGAATACTTAAGAATGTTGTAGGGAAGTAGGGAAACTTCAAATCTCATCTTAAACGGTTTTATAAAGAGGAAGAAGAAGAGAAACCAACTTTTTGGCGGCTTTTAGGAGTTATTTAAACTATGGTGCTACAACATTAGATCTGGCACTATAACATCAAACCAACATTCTCAATTTTCAAATTTCTTTCTTCCGCTCTTCAAGTCCTTCAATACAATATTTTATTGTGCCAACAAAATTGTATAATAATCACAATCACTATGTATAATTTATCAAAACTATAATTAAAATCCAAATCACACAAATAAAAATGGGTTACCCCTTAGAAAGTGTGTGGTTTAACATAATCAACCCAACATAACCATTATATTACTTAGGAATGATCTAAAATTAAGATCTTCCCAAATGCGGCTTTTAGGAGTTATTCAAAGTATTTATCTTAACCACTCTCCTTGTTTTTGGAACTTCAATATCAACTGCTCCATATGGTTATACTTCTACCACAATAAAAGATCTTGATCAGTTGGAATTAAGTTTTGTAGGAAATAATTTCAACCTTGAATTTTAAAGCAATACTTCTTGCTCAGGCTCATTCTTTCCCAGAATTTTCTGATCATGCCTAAATTTTATTTTCGCCTTATAAATTTTGGCATTCTCATAAGCTTCATTCTCAATTCATCAAGCTAACTTAATTACAGTAATTTCTTATCCCTCATCATCTTTCAAATTATAATTAAACTCTTTAATTGCTTAGTAGGTCTTCTTTCCAACTCAATTGGGAAGTCTCATGCTTTTTCGTGCATGACCCTATATGGTGTCATTCCTATAAGTATTTTATAAGCAGTCCTTTAGGCCTATAAAGCATTATCAAGTCTAACAGACCAATCAATCCTTTTAGGATTTATCATTTTTTATAATATTCAATTAATGTCTCAATTAGATACTACTGCTAAACCACTGATATGAAGAAGATAAGCTATGAAAATTTTATGTTTAATCCCTATTTTTTGAGTTAATGATTCATTCATTCTATTTCTGAAATGACTTCCGATCCCGACTTTTATGACAGTACTATGAAGTATGTGTGGTTATATTCTCAATTTTCTTTATTTATATTTCTTCCTTTACAACGGCACCAAAAACATATCTTCGAAGCAAAAAAGAGTGCAACTACTATATTGAAATATTGGGATACTATTTGAAGTATACGTATCGTTATCAAGTAATATAGGACTTTTGATTAAGCACAGAATATTAAACCCACCGAGAGAATTACAATCTTCTAAGAAGAAATTGGATAACAAAATCTACTTTGAAAATTATTCTTACTCAAACTATAGATGTTATAATAGGAATGATGGTTCAATTTTTTTGGTAATTTTTTATAATTGAAAATAAAGTAAAAATTAACTAAATATAACTAGATTTCTATAAGATGAAAACAATATGAATAAAATATATTTTCTCTTATCATGAATCAGTAACAAGTATAGAAATTCCATTCTGGAAGTATTTAAATGGTGTTATATTAAAAAAGAGTAATATTATTCTTTACCCTAACTAGAGATGCTATAAAGTAAATTGGCAAATTTAAAGCTTGAATAGTCTTGAAGACGAGCTAGGTAGAGAAGATACTAGCTCTCACTCTAGGGTTCCCTCTTCTCCATCCACCCGAGGGCTAACATCTTGTATCACGACCTAAAATAGTAAATTAAATATAGGGCTTTATCCTATCATTCTAAATTCCTTTAATTCTATACCCTTCAAAGTTTATTTCTCTATTTATTTGCACTTAACCATTTGAATTACATTCTCATCCATACAATCTTATGTTATTCTTACCATTAGTTGACTGAGAAAATACCATCTTGGATCTTAATTATTCTCACAACAAATATTGACATTTTAATTGGCTAAATCAAGAAGTAAATAAAGTACAAGGATTAAATCATCACAACTTATTCCAGCATTAAGGATCAATACTTCACACAAATTTCATCCAACACTAATAACTTATCATTTCAAGGAAAATGATAAAGAAAACTTCTCAAAATTCATGGAGAAAACACAACAACACTTAAGTTTAAAAGTAGAAATTATGTAAACACATAAGAAGTCTAAATTAAAACTAAATGTAGTCACAAGATAAAAACTACGTGAAGGTTGTCATAAATTGGTGTAGACAAGGACACTCATGCTACGAAAATAAAGAGTGAGAGACCTCTAACTCAAGAGAAACAAACTCATCAAATTTATAATTTTTCTTTTCTTGTTGTCTTTATCACATTCAATTATCAAAGTATATTTTTCAAAATTTAATTTCGTTGGTTGATTTATTTTTGTCAAAAACTTTATTCAAATTTTATTGTCAAATTTTTGTTGTCTTGTTCTTTGTTCATTATAATTGAGAACTAACGTATGGTTCTGTGGCTCTTTATCAATCACACAAAATAGCAATTTAACAAATTCATTGAAATCTAGAAGAAATTTCATTAATTATGGTTCAAATATGTGTTAAAAATTGAATATGTGCGGATGCATTAAAAGATAACATGTCGATACATCCTGGAACATCATATCATATCTGCTGCGCTGACGCAGTACCAAAAGTGACAAAACTATCTATCTGTCCTTTACAGTGAGCTCATGATCAAGCTGACCTACTAAGCTACATTACATGACAAGAATTCCTTTCACGTGTACTTAGAGGTGTGACCAAAGAAAAATATGTTGAGATTTTCATACCTATTTTACACTAATTTTGATGATATTGCACTTTAAAGAAAGTTTAAAGAAAGGTATTTTATATTGCACTTTAAAGAAAGGTATTTTTGATGTTTTGTTGTGGGTATGTTGAATTATGGTCATTGGAGCAAAAAGATGCAAAAACTAGCAATTTTGGAGCAAAAAGGCCCAAAATATGAAGATTTGATGGAAGATTTGATCTTGGCGGCCGACAACGGCGGGTTTTTCCCAAGAGTCCAGAATTAAATATTTGAGAAGGCCGCCGACGGCACCATCGAGGCCATCGATGGTGAGAAGGATGGTTCTCTCAATAGATGCATTGAATGTGGATGATTTTTGAAGGGATGCTTAGGAAACTCTTGAAAACTCTTCTACAACTTTAAGAGAAACATTTTGGAGGCCAAAAAAGGAGAGTCTAGTGTGTCCAGAGAGTGTCGAGAGGTCTACGGTTGTCTAGGGGAGTGTAATTTAGGGCTAGGTATTGTGAGGAATTCTTCGAGAGATTGTAAGAGTGGAAGGAAAGTGAGAGATTTCTTCCTCATTGTCGCTTCAAAGGAGAATTTTGTGTGCTGTAAAGAAAGGAAGAGATTCAAAGGAACTTCGAAGAGTTACTTGGGGAGGAATTCGAGATAAGTTGTATTTACTTATTGTAGTTTGTATGACTTTGTTTTTATATATGAAATCCAAGTTTTGTTGTATCTTTTCCATGAGTTCTAAGTAGTTTTTGTCTTTCTCCTTGTTTTGAGACTTTGTGAAATGGTGATTTGAATTGGTTGTGCCATGAGAATGTTAAAGAATTTGTGATGATCTTTTCACTATAATCTTAATTTACTTTAAAATATGTTAAGTTTTACAACTAAAGTGAGAAATACATCTAAGATTTAGTGAGCTCAAAGTCCTTAAAATTTGGGTGAAAATAAATAAGGAAATAAAACTTATCGACCGTAGAATTAAAGATTTTAGAGTGACAGACTAAAATCCTCAATTCGGTCCTATCGTTTGGGTGCTGAAGTGTAGATATTAGCCCTCAGGCAAGAGGAACGTGGGAGCTCCGAAGTGAGAGTCGGTACCCTCACATCCTAGCCGCAGATTCAATAACCAAGCATAGGATTAGTCAATGTTCTTTATGTGCTGTCCAAAGGGTAAAGAGTAGGTATGCTCCTATTTGGCATAATACAATTTGAACCGATTCAATTTATCCATTCAGTTAAATTCCTTGACAAGAAGAAGGATGCTTTCTTATATATTGAACTTCACAATAGGAACTTTATTAATAGAATTAGTTGATTGAGAGTTTATTAAAATTAAAATTTTATTTTAATTGCCTATTAATGACAAATATGCAATTTGAACTATGTTGTTGTCAAATCTTAAGTTCGTAACCTCTAATATTACTCCCTGTGGGATCGATATCCAGGACTCAATTAGAGCCCTGTATTACTTGAGCGATACATATACTTGCGTTGATAAGTGTGACTTTGCAATTATTAAATATTTTATGCACATGTTTATCAAATCTATAATTGTGTCTTGTTTTTGGCACCGTTGTCGGGGATTTAAATCTTCTAGCAGCAGTATCAAATTCTTGTATTTTTTTAGCATATAGAAAGTCGCTGCCAATTTTTTGGCGCCGTTGTCGGAAAAGTTAAAATTTGATTTTAAAAAAAATCATAATTAGAGTAACGGACAAATTTGGACTATTAAAAAACTTTTACTTGAATTGCAACTTATTTTAATATTTAGTTAATTATTTTTCTGTGTACTAATTTCAATTGTATGCATAAATTTGGACTTGAAAATCTTATACCCTACGATTCAGAAATAGAACGCACTGTTAGGAGAATTAGAAAACTAAGAAAAGAACCTAGAAATCCTAACACAATGGAAAACAATGTGAACAATTAAGGAATAGAAAATGAACATCAACCGAGACCTCTACGAGAGTATGCAAATCTTATAGTAGAGGAAATTCACTTATCTATCCAAAATCCTGATGTAGTTGCTAATTCATTTAAGCACAAACCTGCTATTATCCAAATGGTAGAAAACAATCAATTCGGAGGTACACCAAATGAAGATCCTAATTTACACCTCGTTAGTTCTTTAGAACTTTGTGCTACCTTTAATTATGACAGAGTTTTGAACGATGTTGTTAGACTTAGACTTTTTCCTTTTTTACTTAGGGATAAGGCTAATATGTGGTTAAATTCGTTAGCACCTGGATCTATTAGAACTTGGGGAGAACTTTCGCAGAAATTTCTATCCAAATATTTCCCTCCATCCAAAACTGCTAAACTTAGAAATGACAACATCATTTTTTTAGATTGATGGAGAGTCGATATATGAAGCTTGGAAGAGATTTAAAGATCTTCTAAGGAAGTGCCCACATCATTCGTTACCAGATTGGTTGATAATTATTAGTGGGAACTCTTAGATCGATTATAGATGCTGCGGCTGGTGGTTCTTTAATGTCAAGACCTTTTGATGAGGATTATTCGTTAATATAAGAGATGGCTACCAACAATTTTCAATGGCCCTCTGAAAGGATAAATCCTAAAAGAGTAGCTATTATCCACGATTCTGATACAATATCTATGTTAGCTTCGTCGATTGCTACAATATAAAAGAAATTAGATCATTATGGAATGAATTATTCTCCAACACCTACTATGATGGAAGAGAATTCATCTGGGCAATTTGTGTCTTATGAGACTCTAAATGTAATTAATAATAGACCCAATAATCCTTATTCGAACTATTATAACGCAGTTTGGCAGAGTCATCCTAAATTTAATTAGAATAACAATTCTTCTACAAATCAACAATGGGCAAACAACCTAGTAAACCCATTCGAAAATTCATCCAACCAAAAAAATGTTAATTATAGACCTTCTTATCCTCTAGGATTTAACAGTATCACTCAATTTAAGGAAAAAAAGTTATCTATGGAAGAGCTGATACTGAACATGGGTCAACAATTGCAAAATAAAAGAAATAAAATACAAATTCAAGAAAACCAACTACAAAATCAAGGAACTGCTATCAAGAATATTCAAAACCAATTGGAGCATATTGCTTCCAATTAGGGCATATCGCTATTGCGCTTAGTAACCGAAGATTGAGAACTTTTCCTAGTACTATGGAATTAAATCCTAAAGATCAAGGAAAAGAACAGATAAAAGTGATACAATTACGATGTGTAGAAGAATTGGAAACAAGAGTGTAGAAAGAAATAGAAACTAAAAAAGAGAAAGTGGATATAGAAAAAGAAAAGGATCATGAATACCCAGAAAAATGTTTGGGGAAAAACCCCCCCCACCATTTCCTCAAAGATTGAAGCAACACCAAAAGGATAAAGAAATTTCCAAGTTTATATAAATTCTTAAGAAATTAATGGTAAATATTCCCTTCATAGAAGCTTTAGAGCAAATGCCCAATTATGTGAAGTTTATGAAAGATATTTTGAACAAGAAAAGGAAGTTCATTGATAATGAGACTGTTGCACTCAGCGAAGAGTTTAGTGTAATTATTCAGAAAAAGCTTCCTGAAATGTTAAATGATCCAAGTAGTTTCACTATACCATGTGCTATCGGTGAAAGATTTATGGAAGAGCTTTATGTGATTTGGGAGCCAGCACTAATCTTATGCCTCTATCAATTTTCAAAAGATTAGGATTAGGAGAAGTCTCACCTACTTCTATAAATCTTCAGTTAGCGGATCGCTCAGTTACATATCTTAAGGGAGTTATAGAAGATGTGTTAGTAAAAGTTAATCTGTGTTGGTAAAAGTTGATAAATTTATCTTTCCTGTGGATTTTATTGTTTTAGATATGGAGGAAGATAAGAAAATACATATAATTTTAAGGAGACCTTCTTTTTAGCTACTAGAAGACCTATGATAGATGTTCAAAAGGGAGAATTAACTATGAGAGTTAACGATCAAGAAGTGACTTTTAACATTACGAAATCTATGAAATACCCTACTGTTGAAAGAGACAATGAATGTTTTTGCATGGAAACTAATGAACATCTATTGAACGAGCATTTTCAAGAATATTTTGAAGGAAAAAAAGATTTTGAAGACAAATATGAAGTTATTTTGAACTAAATTAAAAATGAAGAATTAGATTATGTTCAACAAAGATTTGAGATGCTGGATATTACAGGAAATGCTGATAAGAATCTAGTTCCGTCAATTGTAAAACCACCTGAACTTGAGTTGAAAACATTGCCTAACCACTTGAAGTATGTGTTTCTGGGAAACACATCTACATTATCTATTATTATATCTTCAGAGTTAAATGAATTGCAAGAGCAAAGACTTTTGGATACATTAAAAAGATATAAGAAAGCTTTTGGTTGGACCTTAGCTGATATTAAAGGAATGTATTATGTTCCTTCGGTCTGTATGCATAGAGTTATACTGGATGAACAATATAAACCAAGAGTTGATCCACAAAGGAGATTGAACCCAATGATGAAAGAAGTAGTCAAAAAGGAAATTTTGAAATGGTTGGACGCTGGAATTATATATCCTATTTCGGACAGTTCTTGAGTAAGTCCAATTCATTATGTTCCTAGAAAAGGAGGGGTGACTGTTGAAGCACAAGAGAATATGAATTAATACCTATCAAACAAGTTACTGGTGGCATATTTGCATTGATTATAGAAAATTAAGGACTGCCACTAGGAAAGATCACTTCCCTCTACCATTCCTAGACCAAATATTGGATATACTTGTTGGGCACAAATATTTTTGTTTTTTAGATGGATATACCGGCTACCATCGAATTCTTATTGCTCCTGAGGAACAAGAAAAGACAACATTTACTAGTCCTTTTGAAACTTTTGCTTGTCGAAGAATGCCTTTCGGATTATGTAATGTACCTGTAACATTCCAGAGATGTATGATATTTATATCTAGTAAGTTAATTGATGATGGAATAGAAGTGTTTATGGATGATTTCTCTGTATTTGGAACATCATTTGACGCATGCTTAAATTATCTTGAAAAAGTTTTGGAGTTACGTGAAAGAACTAATTTAGTTCTAAATTGAGAGAAATGTCAATTTATGGTTGTAGGAGGAACAGTGTTAGGGCATAAAATTTCATAAAATGGTATGGAAGTAGACCCTGCAAAAATTCAAGTTATATCTAAATTAAGACCTCCTACTAATGTAAGAAGGGTTAGAAATTTTCTTGGACATGTTGGTTTTTATAGGCATTGGACATGTTGGTTTTTTCAA
>NW_018164856.1:24371-25492 GCF_001263595.1 Phalaenopsis equestris
ATAAGATTTTTAAAGTTATATACTACGCTAGTAAAACTCTTAACGATGCTCAAATTAGCTACGCCGTTACTGAAAAAGAGTTACTGACTATAGTGTATGTTTTTGACAAATTTATATATTATCTATTTAATTGGAACTAAATGTGTTGTGCACACTGATCACTCTGCTATTAAATATCTGATGCAAAAGAAGGATGTCAAACTAAGATTAATTGGATGCATACTTTTGATGCAAGAGTTTGATTTTGTGGTTATTGATAGAAAGAGAACTGATAATCAAATTGCTAATCATTTATCGAGATTAGAGTATCATGAATTATCTAACACCGATAATGAAATTACGGATAGTTTTTTTGATGAACAACTCTATAATATTAATGAGTGGAAAATATCATGGTATGCAAATATTGTTAATTATATTATAAGTGATATTTTGCCACCTATGCTGACATTGCAACAGCAAAGAAAATTCATTCATGATGCAAAAGCACATTTTTAGGATGAGCCATATTTATAAAAAATAATGTAAGGATCTTGTTATGAGAAGATGTGTACCTTATGATGAAACTGAATTAATTATTCAGAAATGTCATGATTCTGAATTTGGAGGACATTTTGGAACTGATAAAACTACTTATAAGATTTTACAAGCTAGATTCTATTGGCCTAATCTATTTAGAGATGTTTACAGATACATAAAAAACTTGTGATAGATGCTAATGAGTAGGTAATATATATAGAAGAAATGAAATGCCTCTGAATTTCATGTTAGAAGTTGAGATTTTTGTTAGAAGTTGTTTCATGTTAGAAGTTGAGATTTTTGATGTTTGGGGATTGGATTTCATGGGACCATTTATTCCTTCTTCTGTGAACTTATACATATTAGGTTTGGTAGAGTACGTTTCAAAGTGGATTGAAGCACAAGCCTTACCTCATTGTGACGCTAAAAGTGTTTCAAGATTTTTGATGAAAAACATTTTCACTAGATATGGAATGCTGATAGTGATTAGCACTGACGGAGGATCCCATTTCAGGAATAAACACATTCAGAGATTGGCAGAAAAGTTTAATGTTATTCATAGAAACTCTACTTCCTATCACCCTCAAACCAGTGGGTTAGCT
>NW_018164856.1:26738-27045 GCF_001263595.1 Phalaenopsis equestris
AGTTTTGGTTTTGGTTTTGTTTTGTTTTTAACATGCAAGTGTTTTTTATGCAGTAAGTATGGTACAAGCATAAAAGAAAAGCAGCAGAAAAGTATAAGAGAGACTGTAAAATGCTGTAAACTGTAAAAGTGTACCTGGCGAGTCTTCTCGTTCCACCACCTGAAACTCAAAATGCATGTCAGAGCATTTATGTATATAGAGCCGGAAAAGTAAAGTTTTGGAAACCTTCCAAACTCTATGTTGTGTATTGGGGGTCCTTAAATTTTAAGGATAATATTATTAAGTAAAACATATTAAGTTTAATAGA
>NW_018164856.1:27335-29722 GCF_001263595.1 Phalaenopsis equestris
TTTATGTTTTTTTTTCTAATCCTCTTTTAACAAGTGGATTTCAACTTAAGTTCACCACTAAGTCCTTAAGACTTAAGTGAATGTATTCAGTGTGTGTATTGATTTTGAAAAGATTTAAAAACTTTAAGTGATCATTATCAAGATCATTTAAACATCATTTTGATTATCAAATAAGGGTGTGAAATCATTTTTTTCCGAAGTTATACCCCTAAATTCAAATATCATTTTATGCGAATGAAGTTTCCAAAATTTTGATAATTATGAGAATTATTCATTTATCTTGTAATTTGGCAAAGTGAAGTGGGTTTCTACCAATTAAGCCCATTTTTTATTGCAAATCATCAAATGAGTTAATTAATATCAGAAATTACCCATTTCCCATTTTGATTAAGCCTAAATGTTCATTAAGGCCAAAATATCCAAAATTACAATTTTGCCCCTAAGGGTCCAAACTTTCATAATTTGTCAAATTTAAGTCAAATTACTTTGAAATTTTTATGTAACCTTACTGATAAGTCAATTAAGACATGAGATGAGAAAATGTAGATTTTCAAAATTTAATTTGATTTATATAATTTTTTTCATGCAAAAATGTGCATTTTAAAGGAAAATTCTAAAAGATGATCAGGAAAATTCCTAATCACTTGAAATTTTTATGTGAGCTATCCCTAGACTAGAAATTCATTTGGCGAAAATTTCATAATTTTTTGAATTTTCTGAATTTTCTGTGATTTATTAAAATTAATTGAAGTTTTGGGGACTTTAATAAAAATAAAATATTTTAAGTGTTGAAAAATATGTTCTATTTTTTTGGAAACTCTCTCTAAGGTCAGGGAACTTAGATAAATTTATTTTGTATTTTTTTTATTTTTATTTGATTTTTTAGAATTATTTTGGTAAAGATTCTATTTTTAAGCCTTAAAAATCATCTTAAGGTTTAAAAATAAATATCTTTATTTTTAAACCTTAAATAGATATCTTTATTTTTAGACCTTGGAAAAATATTCCAATGATTCCTAAGTGTTTAGAAAATAATTTGGAAAATTTCCACGAGTTTAACACTTTATGATTTTTTTTATTATTTTTTAATTATTAAAAATAATTAAAAATAACCTAAAATCAACTTTCTATTTAAAATAGATTTTTATTTTTATTAAATCTCCCTGATATCAGAGAACTCAAAAAACTAAGTTTCTTAATTTTTGGAGTTAAATTTTGATTTTTAAAAATAATTTAAGTTTCAAATTTTATGGTCACATTTAAAAATTAATTAAAAATATTACATGATATCAAAATGACTTGAAATTTTTATGGTGAGTTTTCCGACTCATAAGCCACAGTGGGGAACAAAAATCAAGTGATTTTAGTCTATGTGTGCTCTGAATTAAATGTTTTAATGTTTTAAGAAATTAAATGTTTTAAGAAAACTAAGGTTTGCTCAAAACAGTAATGTTTTGATTCTTAAAAATTATGAAATTATTTTTTAAAACTACTCTAGCCATAGTAAACTTACACAAATTTTTTGTAGAATTTTCTAAGTCACCTACAATTTTCTATAATTATTTGAATAGAAAATGCATAAAAACTTAGAAAATTAAGATCTCTGTCTAGAGATCTTCTATGTCTTTAAAAAAATGCTCAAATTGTGATCCTAGATAGAGGCTACAACATATAAAAATTTGGGGTCAACGTGAAAATCAAATATGAATGGAGAATTGAAAAACCCCTAACACTAATTGATTTTTATAAAATTAAATATGCATCAAATTAAAGTGAAAATAATTCCAAATGATTTGTCCATGTTCAATCATCAAGAGGGTATTTTTATTTTATTTTTATAAATTTTCTATGCAAAGATATGATTTTTTGAAGTTTAGGGGTATTTTCTGAATTTATTAAATACCCCTATTTATTTATTCAAACCGTGGGCTGATTGGATCATCGGATCCGTCGAACAGCCACGCAGCGTGCTCCTATTCGACGCTGCCTTCTGAGTTAGCTGCCACGCGTCCCGACGTATCGTTCCAGAGGATCATCCGGTTTGATCTCCGTCATCCATTCAATACACGCGAGAATGGACGGCATCCGTTCATCGTCCCCGATGGCCTTAACCGAGAGCCGTTCAACTTAAAACCTTAATATCTTTCTCATTTCTTACTGGATTGTAATGATTTTTTTTAAAATTGTTCGTCTTGAAGAGACGAACACATTTATATGGTAAATATAATATGAAATCAAGCCATAATAACTGGAGAGCTCGCGAAGGCTCGGGAGAGTGAGTGAGGTTATACCTTTGGTCGGAGAGGTTTGGCCTCAATCAGAGATTCTTCACACCTTTGTTGGGTCCCAAAGAGCTTAGAGATGAAGCCTTTGGCTCTGGTGTAAGG
>NW_018164856.1:36993-37510 GCF_001263595.1 Phalaenopsis equestris
ATTTGAGCAATGAGGGCAATCCCTCTTTTTCTTGTTCTCCGACAGCATCCATTAGTGGATTTTCGTATTCTACGTTGATATCATCAAATTTCATATCGAAGTTGATTATTCCGCCTTGCGGTACATCTTCTTCGTTTAAAGCGAGGTTTAAACCGTCTTTAAAGGAAAAGATCAGCCGCAGTCCTGACATCTCCTCCTTAAATTAACAGAGAGACATCAGTGAGTTGGAATTGTTTATGAACCAGAACCAAACATAGTTCAATTAACGTATATTTTATCTTATTAGTATATATGTAGAAAAGGACGGATGTAATATGCGATACTAAGAATTTTCATTAAATTTTGATATTGATTAAAAAAAAAATTTATCTGGTCATAGAATTTTCAGGCCATATAAATAACCCCAGAACTATCTGAAGTTCACAAAAATTTTCATATGTACGAGGCAAATTAACAGCGGCAAGCGTCATCATATCGCGTAGTAGGCCTTTAGGTATCGTCCATTTATTGGAAGCAT
>NW_018164856.1:37520-38142 GCF_001263595.1 Phalaenopsis equestris
CCTTTCTCCTTGAGAATTGATGAGTTGATAAGCTCCTCCGGCGTAGACCTTTTCAATAACAAATGGTCCTTCCCAAGTTGGCTCAAATTTTCCACCTATCTTGCGACGTGCAAGAATATGTCTTTTGAGAACAAGGACCAGGTCACCAATTTTAAATGTCATTGGGCAGACCAGTTTGTCATGAGCTTGTATCATCTTTGCTTGGTATAGCTCCAGATGATGTTGTGCTTGTAGGCGCTTTTCTTCAAGACTTTCAAGTTCTTCAAGTCTGAGTTTTGTATTTTCTTCAGTTGTAAGTTAATTGGCAATGGCGACTCTGAGAGATGGTGTCTGTCTAATGGTATTACGGCCTCTGACCCGTATACGAGCATATAAGGTGTACATTGAGTGGGAGTTCTGAACGTCGTTCGGTAGGCCCACAGAGCTTCTAGCAGTTTATTGTGCCAGTCTCGTTTATTTTCATTGAGTATTTTTTT
This sequence comes from Phalaenopsis equestris, assembly GCF_001263595.1. Lineage (NCBI taxonomy): Eukaryota > Viridiplantae > Streptophyta > Magnoliopsida > Asparagales > Orchidaceae > Phalaenopsis > Phalaenopsis equestris. The sequence continues at coordinate 37,997 of NW_018164856.1, forward strand.
CAAAATTTGTACAAGTGTTTTGTTGAAGGCTTCAGCTAACCCATTTGCTTTCGGATGATAAATTGTGGAGTATCTCCAGTCTATCCCGTGTTTTTTGACAAAGTTGTTAACTTTTGTGCTCTTGAAAGTTGTCTCGTTATCAGAGA
>NW_018164857.1:0-263 GCF_001263595.1 Phalaenopsis equestris
GCCGCCCGCATCAACACTTTTTACGAAGTCCCCGATCCTTATAATCGTCAATATGAATCCTTTAGTATGATGGAAAGCCCCCTAAATGATGTGATCAACTTTCTCACTGATGGGAAAGGAACATGGAAGATAAAACGGCAAGAATGAGTAAATTTTTTTGCTTCCATGCTAAATGTCACCTCTAAGGCATGACACTATTTCATTTCCTCTACTCTGTTACCGACCTATCACCATAGTGAGGTAACTAGAGATAGAGCTATTCT
>NW_018164857.1:1844-10708 GCF_001263595.1 Phalaenopsis equestris
AATGTGATGTTCAAAATCATTAAAGGCTATCCAAATATAGTAATTCTCACTTAAAAAATGAAAAAGAAAGGATTGACAACAATTCCTGAAAAGTAAAAAAATATATATAGGATTGAAAGCAATTCAAATGAAAAAGTGAAAAGAAAAGAAAGAAAAAAATATAAAGGTGAGGAGAAGCTTGAGGAGATGTCTAATCAAAAATTGGTTTCACTAGACCTACTTAAAGGGAAAACCTAAATAAATTCCTGAACTTATATTTATGGATTTGCATATTTTACTAGTAGTGTTCTCATGAAGTTCCTATAATTTGAATATTCTAAGTGATTTGATATTACAACAAATATTTATTCTTGAAATAAATAGAAAACTAGAACTCATAAACTTGATGACTAGATAATCTTGTAAGTTAATTTAATTACTTGAATTTTTCTTGAAAATCTCACTATGATATTTTCTTAAATCAAACTTATAGTATTTCTGAATTAAAACTTTATTACAATAGATCATAACTTTTATGTAGTACTAAAATTACTTGAGGACAAGTAATAGTTAAATTTGTGGGATTTGGAGGCTACCTTGGAAGGATGCTTTCTTATATATTGAATATCACATTTAAACCCTCATTAGTATCATTAGTTATTTATTTTTTATTAAAATTATATAATTATTTCAATTACCTATTAGTGACAGATAAGCAAACTTAACTTCGTAGTTGCGATTAAAGTATTATTTTTCTAAAATCTTAGTTCACAGTTCTAAACCACTCCCTGTGGGATCGATATCTAGGAATGTTTTTCTATTTTAAGTAAAGGAAAATTATATTTTTGAAGTGTTAAGAATTTTATAGTTTCATGTAAGAAGAAAGGAATGAGGCTTTATGAAAAATCATAAATGCCGCTCACTTTATTAAGTAAGGAGAGGTGTGGAGTTTCAACTTTAAGAAGAGGCTAGTGAAGTTCAAAACTATTAAAGGCTATCCTGCTATAGTAATCAAAAAGAAAAATAAAAAAATGGGTGAGGAGAAGCTTGAGGAGATGCCTAATAAAACATTGGCTTCACTTAAATCAACTTAAGGAAGGAGCTTTATTACACTTTCTAAACTTGTATTGAAGTATTAGTATCATTCATAGTAAAGTTTTCATGAAGTTCTTTTTTATATGAATGTTCTAAATGTTCTTAACATGACAAGTTGCATTTCTTCTTGAAATGAATAGAGATTCAGAAATCTTAAATTTGATTACTAGATATTCCTGGACTTGGAGTTTGAACCTAAGTTATTAAAGGTTTTTCTTAATTTTTGATATTCTATTTATTGAATTAAAGTATAGAAGTGATAAGTTGATTCAACATTTAAGTTTGGGGGATTTTGATACATAAAAATAATATACTATTTTAAGTACCTTTTTTATGCATATTTTTGGTGATATTGCACTTTAAAAAAAAGTATTTTTGTGTTTTTATTGTAGGTATACCATTTTTAGACATTTGGAGCAAAAATTATAAAAGGATCAAAATTTAGAGAAAAACAGCCAACTTTGGGATTTGGTGCATGATGCGCCAAAATCCAGAGCACTGGCGCATGATGCGCTAAATCAGTACATGATGTGTGAGCTGCGAATTTTTTAAATTAAGGCAGTTTGAAATGAATTTTACGTGAATTTTCAAAGGGACACTTGTTCTAAACACCCCATGGAGTGATTCAATGCATCTAGTCACATTCGAAGGTTCTAATTTGAAGGGATTTGACTCTTAGATCAAAGAGGCACATCTTTTGAATTCAAAGGTTTGACTTTTAAATTTTGGAGGGAAATTGAAATTATTTTAAGAGGAGACAGCCCAAAATAAATCAAGTTGGAGAAGAAATTTAAAAGGGGGGCGAAAAAAGATAGGTGGCGTGAGAACCAAGAGGGAGAGATAGAGAGAGAAAGTCAAGGGCTTAGAGATTGCTTCTAGGGTTGTAAGAGGAGAGGGAAGATGAGAGATTTCTTCTTCATTACACTTCTAAGAGATAATTGAGAGTGCTTGTAAAGAGAGAAAGGCTTGGAAAGAACTTTTTGGGATTTTCTTTGAAAGGATTGTGAGATAAGTTGTATTTTTCATTTGTTTTGTTTGTAAACTTGTTTTTATATATGAATTTTGTGTTTTATCGTATCATTCTCATGAATTTTGAGTAGTCTTCTTTATCCTTCTCCCTACTTTGAAGAAATGGCTTTATGAAGAATTGATTTTATTTTCTAGAGTTTTAAATGTAAATAATTTGTAATGATTTGAACTCTGATCTTCATTTAGTTTTCTATCTGGCCAATTGAATTGTTAAAATGTGTAGAGAAACATATGTTCTAAAAAGGGGATATAATTTCTGAAGTGCTTGGATATTGACTTCTAGAGTTGTAAGAGGAGAGGGAAGGTGAGAAATTTCTCCTTCATTACACTTCTAAGAGAGAATTGAGAGTACTTGTAAAGAGAGAAAGGCTAAGAGAGAACTTCTAGGGATTTTCTTGGGAAGGATTGTGAGATAAGTTGTATTTTTCATTTGTTTTGTTTGTAAACTTGTTTTTATATATGAATTTTGTGTTTTATCGTATCATTCTCATGAATTTTGAGTAGTCTTCTTTATCCTTCTCCCTACTTTGAAGAAATGGCTTTATGAAGAATTGATTTTATTTTCTAGAGTTTTAAATGTAAATAATTTGTAATGATTTGAACTCTGATCTTCATTTAGTTTTCTATCTGGCCAATTGAATTGTTAAAATGTGTAGAGAAACATATGTTCTAAAAAGGGGATATAATTTCTACAACAAAGGGAGAATCACATTTGATTTCATGGGAAAGTATGTCATCCATGAGATTGGGTGCAAACAAAGAGGGAAATATACTTTGTTGGATGCAGAATTGGAGATTTTAAGGTGACAGATTAAAATACCCAATTTGGTCCAGTTGATTGGAAACTGATACGAGATTGTTAGCCCTCAGGGGAGGGAGTAGTGGGAGCTCGGGGAGCTCTGGAGTGATAGCCGACATCCTCCCAGCCTAACCACAGAATTAGGGACCAAACTCCAGATTAATCAATGTTTTTTATAGTTCTCGGAAGACGGTAGAGAAATGATTGCTCCTATTTGACACAAAAAAATTTTTAAATATATTTTTCAAATGATTTCAATTTCTTCAAAAGCCATACTTTCATTGTAAAGAGGAAGGGTGTTTTCTTATACTTGAACTTTTTGTCAACAAAAATCTTTATTTTATTTCAGCAATTTTACTAATGAAAGTTTAACATCTAGTCTAACTTAACTGTTCTAGTTATACATCTGCATATTTAGTAGCATTTCACTGGAGTAGTTTAACTTCAAAATTTGTACTTTACTTTGTTTTTATTTTTATTTTAATTCAAGAAAAGAATATTAATAGCTAGCTTATATATATTTCCAGCTTCCCTGTGGGATCGATATCCAGGACTCTATTAGAGCCTTGTATTACTTGAACGATATGTATACTTGAGTTATATGTAGAAGACAATTGAGAGTTTAAAAGAGGTTTTAAAGATAAATTTTTTTCATTAAAGTTAAATTATTGTTTGGGTTACATTGCATATTTATTATTAATTTAATCCCATGTTTTCTCCCATCAGTTGTCCAGACAACTTTGTTGACGGTTGTGTCAAAAAATGCGTCAAATTCAATTTTCTTTAAATATCAAACCCACGGTCGATTGTTTTGAAGAATCACATTCAGTTTTGATTAATTATAAAATATATAAATGGGTATGTGATGTAAATTTCAGTGTTAATGTGCATCGAGTGTGTGAATTGTGAATCACAATGTCTATGTATCATGAATATGCACAAGAGTCACAATGGGTCTCATAATGCTTTGAAATCCTAGAAGAACTCTGTTTGGGCCTTCACATACTGATCCTTAGCCCTTGTAACTAGATGATTTGAATTTTTAAAATGGTGGGTCTCAGTACTAGGCCTCTAGGAGAGTCAAATAGAAAATCTTAAGGTTAGATCTTAGGCTCTAAGGAGAGAAAGAGACCTCACCAAAAATGAGGTCAACAATGATAATGAGGATGAGTGACCGTAGTCTTTTGTTTGGAAGCGTGGGATGTTATTTTATTCGTTGTTGCTGTTAAATTGTGTTCTTGTTGGCTCAGTTTGTAATTTTATTGTGGAGCTCTTTATATTCTTATTGTAAATATTTAATTTTTTTTTTGTGCAGCTTTATTTGGTATGATGTTTTGTTCATTTCATTAGCACTTTTTGTTACATACTTGTTGATTCATTGTTGATATGAGCATGTCGTAGGAAGTATTATTATTATTTATCTCTCCATCTGTATTCATGTTCAAATTGCTATAAGTGTTTGGAATTAAGTTTCGGGGGAGGGGGAATCTTGTGGTGCCTAAGGTTATTTGCCTTAGTAAATTAAATTTAAGTTGTTGTTTTTAGTTAACTTGAGGAAAGTGTGGATAAATATTGAACTGTAACAATCTTGAGAAAGGAGAAACATAGTTAACTAATTTAAACTCTATGTTAATTGAGTTAGACTAGTGCTAAGTAAACTTTGCAACAGTATATGTAAATGTAATTAACATATTTACTTTTAAAAAGAATTAAATATTTGTTAAACTAGGAGCACTTAGATTTATATTTAATAAGAATTTAGCTTCCATATAATTTTATTTTTTTTAATACTTCTTAAAATTTTAAAACGTTTAAAAGAAGAGGAATGTGGTGTGTTTCAATTTTGAGAGATGATAGTAGGATTCAAAATTATTACAAGGCCTATCCTAGTATAGTAATCCTCAAGGAATTATTCTTAGAATTGCAATATGATTCCTAAAGTATGAAAAAAAAAAGGTTTAAATTAAAAAATATAATGAGGAGAAGTTTGAAGAGAAGGCTTAACAAAAATTGGTTTTATTAACATTCTTTTTAAATTGAAAACTCCACTACATTCCTAAATTTATTTATGTTTATGAAGTAAATTATTTAAAGGAGAGCTTAATTCTACATGTCTGATATTTGATTTGCACTATTTAGCATTTACTATTTTTTTAAAATAAATATGAAATCACATTTTATTTGTTGAATGTTTGCCTATCAACTGGAATAACTTACTAGAGATATTACATTTTCCTAATTATGGCTCTTTTGAGACATGATTGTAGATAATTTTCCATGAAACCCACTTCTATAAGTTAACTAATTCAATATTTAAGTATTGGTGTTATTTGGGGACAAGTAACCTTTAAGTTTGGGGATTTTGATGTGTGGATAAGTTAGCTAGCATTTCTTGATGTTATTATACATTTTTATAGATAAAATTGTAATGTAAGAAAGGTATTTATGTGTTTATCTTGTAGGGATAACATGTAATGGAAATAAGGAAACTAAGAGAAGATATGTGGCTAAAAGGTGTAACGTGGCGCTAGTGCCTAGGCGTCAGACCCTAATTTATCGACTCGAGAGGTTGGCACTCAAGCACCAATCACTGGGCGCCTAGACGCCCATCCACTCTTCAGTAGACAGAGAGCTTAACACCTAGGTGTCAGCCCCTGGGCGCTTATGTGGAAAATATTATCATGTGCAATTTCTATAGTTTGGGACTTCAAATGTGCGGCTCATGTGGGGGTATCATGCAGGGCTGCAGAGGAGTCATGGAAGCCAAGTTATAGAGGCTAAAAATATCAGTACATTGCAAGCTTAGAGGGGATTAATGCCAGTTGGTTTCTTTGTGGGTTCTGCTTACTTTAGAGATCCCTTCTTCTTCTTCCAGTGTAAAGGACAGGATGAGTTCTACAAGAGTAGCAACCTAGAAATTCAAGAAGAGTGTTGATTAATTCATATTATGCTTGTTGTAAATGAGTGAAAGCTAAATCTATTTGTGTACTTTCTGTTGTCTTTCAGTTGTAGCAATTTGATAGAGGATTTCTCTTTGGTTCAATGAATTTGTTTAATGTGTTTATCATGTTTCTTGAGTAGACTTTTACTTTTCCTTATGATGATTAAGTAGGATGGATGGAATGAGAATTGCTAAGTATTTTAATTACTTTACATGGTGATGATAATCCTTCAGTGCTTAATTTATTTTTCATTCTGGTCAAGTGAATTATTAAAATATGTTGTGAACCATAAGTCTTGGGAAAGTATGTGGTAGAATCAACTGAATTTATCACATTAACTAATGGGATATATGTGGATATGCCTTGTAGGGAGATGCAAATGTTAGGGAAATATGCTTTTGTGGGTTAGCTATGGAATTTTAGTAAATAAAGCCATTTTTAAACAAGCTTCTTTACGCTACCGGGAGGTGGTAAAAGAAGATTATTGCTCCTATTTGTCTCTAAATGTTTCTACTTGCAATTCTCAATTTCATAAAATCCTCTTAGCCCATTAGAAGGAAGTATTTGACACTTTCAATATAATTGTGATACTTTCAATATAATTTTGATAATTTAGTATTAATTTTGTAGAACTTTAACTTTTAAATTGCTTGTGATACATTTGGATTACTTTGTAGAACTATAACAAAACCCAAATTTTAGGCTAGGACCAAAACTAGTAGGCTTGAACTTTTCCTAACAAAAATTACCTCATTTCTTATGGGATCAACATTCCGGACTCAAATCAAATATTACTAATACAACATGTGCACTTGCGTGAGCCACATGTGCGTTGCAACATTAGGGATTGATATTAAGGTTGTTGGATCCCGTTGTATTTGTGGGTCCCACCATGTCATTAACACAGAGAATCATAAAAGGAGGAGAGCACAAGGAAATAAAAGCCAGCTACAAGTCTCCAAAAGTTGTAATACAAAAGAAACATGTGATTAAAATCCTTATGCCTTAGCTACCCATAAGACCCCTTATTTATAAGTAGCGACTTCGGGTCTCAAGTTCTGTAAAAAAAAAAAAAAAACTATAACATGAACTATACATAAATGAGTAAATATATAAAATGTAAGAGGCATGTATCCTAAGTAAAAAATCAAACTAAGAATAATGATTGATTGTCGAGTGCAAATAAGTTATCTGTCTCTTTGATAGTAATCAATGCACAATTTTTGTGGACTTAAATAATTGCATGAGTATGAATGATCAAACGAGTCTAACAATTTCATTGAGTTAGTTCTTTATTAGTTTTGTGGATGTGCTATCCTTTCTTAATCGATTGCTAAGTCCACCCAGGGTATGGTGGGCATATACTTTTTACTTGTCTGGGTGATCTCGCCAGGGATTTGATTAATGAGTTTGTCTTGAGTTTTGTTAGTGAGCTCCATGTGGATCTGGTTGGCAAATCAAACTTAGCTTGGCGCATAGCTTCATTGTATTCTTGGTAAGTTCTTCGATTTCAATTGGAGATAATTTCTTAGGTGAGTTTGTTTTATGCAAAACATGAGTAATGAATCCATTTATTTAACATATTTTGAAGGTTGCTATCGAAATAAGCCAAAGCTCATGTTATCATTCTTCACTTAAAATCAATGCATATTTGATTATGAAAACATCATTATCCTTTTCATAAGAGTTAACTTAGATGCCCCCAAAATAGACTAATATCTCTAATTTCCCTCTCAAAACTTAACAAAGAATAATTTTTTTTTTCATATGTTGATACCTATAAGAATTAGAAAGAGAGTTCAACAATGATGTGATGGATTTTGACAAATAATGTTAAATTATTGCATGTTAAAACCATGTCTAAGTCAATCAAGGTTCTCAAATGATATAGTCCTTAACATAACCTTAGTGCCTGTACATGACAAGCAATAAAAATTAGTGAGCTTATCTTAAGAACTGAAAGGTTGATTAGATGATATGATGTCTAAGTCAAATGATGAACTAAGATAAATACGATAACGATTAAAAAAAAAAAAACTATTTTGAGCCCCTTTAGAGAATTTAATAGAGAATTAGAGATTCACCTTTCATTACCACTCAAGAGGGTGTATAATTGCACAACCAAAAACAATGATACTTTAGTATTTCATGAAGTGAATATTGAATAAACGAAAAACCTCATCCTTGGGATCCATAAGAAACTAAAATACCCTTAAATCATGGGCATTTGGCCCATCATGACTATAATGTGAAAAAATAATGCCTCATCATCTATAATATTTATGCTGAGCCATTAAACCCATTGGATAAGGGACAAATTGATGAAGTCCTATATGACTTAGAATTAGTGTCATTCGAGATTTTAATTAAACCATAAGACCTATAATGTATATTGAAATTAATGTTGAAAATGATCTTAATTGAATGGTGAGTTAGATTAATGCTAGAATCCTAAATTAATGCGCATTAGAAATATTTATCAACTATGATCAAAAGGTTAATATAAATCTGAATTCAATGTAAAAATGCAAGCATTGGTAGGATTACAATTATATTCCTTATTATCCTAGAATTATTAGAGTATAACATTGACATTCTTAATCATAACTAAAATTAATTGGTTGAAAGTCACTTTTTGTGACATTCAATTTAAGGGCCCGTTTGAAGAAGCAGAAGAAGTGTTGCACAGTCCGCCCCGCAGCGCTAATGCGTTTGCCAAAATTGTGTTGTGTCTACTTTCTCAAGAAGTTGTGACGAGAAAGCTGTGTTTTATAACTTGACCTAATTAAGTACGATGACTCCCAAAAAATTGTGATTTGACTTTTTAAAAAATAAAAAAAAGTTATAATAGATTCTTAAAAAATGCCTCTTATATAACAATTATATAATAGCTTCTTTCAAACAAGAAAAAATATAATTATTCTGACAAAATAAACAAGCTCCTAGGGACATTCCTCACCATCTAACATAGAGCGTCCATCTCTGGCTGCCTCATAGAACGCACAAGACTTCCTCTTCAA
>NW_018164857.1:10808-13561 GCF_001263595.1 Phalaenopsis equestris
GCTGCCTCATAGAACGCACAAGACTTCCTCTTCAAGTCATATTCTACTCTTTCGAGCAGCAATTCGCCTACCGTTAGTTGAAAGGAATGCCTAGTTTTCCGCAGCGCGGTGAGGTCACTATCTGCGAGATCAATTGCGATTTGGGTATGAATCACTGTCTTTCTTGTCTTATTCCTGTTGTGCTTCCAGTTGGATGAATGCTTGATCAAATTATCGTTCCATTTTCTCTTGCCAGTAACCGCCGAAAGCCTATCTGACAATCGAGCAAAGGAAACCTATGGAGGAGTACTCGTATGGTTCCTTTCATTGAATATAACCCTACGAACCTTTTATTATCATTGCAGTATATTTTGTTTTTTATCAAGATTTTGGAGTTTGTTATACAGTTTCGCATTCGTGTATAGCTGATTTTAAAGTGGCTCTCTCAGGGTTTTGTTTTCAGTCCCATTCCTTTCCGTGCGGACCCAATGCCGCCATCCGGGCCAGCTGCGGAGCAGGAAAGGAATAACACTGCTCCGAGAAGTGGTTTTGCTGCTTTCAAAGAGATCCTGAGTGACTCGTTCAAGCGTATTTTGCTTCCAAGTGCTGTAAGCAAATCTGCTTCGTTGCGACTTTGCTATTTATTGCGACAATATTCAATGTGGTGGTCAATCTGTATGTAATGTCTAACTTCAATGCCATTCTAAGTATAATTTTGATTGAATATTTTATTAAAAAAAGAAGTTGTGGATTTATATGGCTCTTTTAATTTGAGCAGTTATGGCCATGAAAACTAGGCTTTATCCTTTTCCCTTGTTGTATGACAGGAAAGTACAAATCTGGCTTTTATGTGTTGCTAACATTGCTCTACTTCTAGACCTTCTCTGTGTTTATGTAATCTCTAAGCCATATTGCAACATGTGAATGAGTGAAGAGGGAGAAATGCATTGCACCAAACCATTCTTATAAAACAATACATCCTAATAAAATTTTGTCTAGGAATTGGATGTTTCTTAGTTTGGTTGCTTGCGCTTCTTGTGGTATGTGGCCTGGTGGTTAGCCACTTGCTGCCACCTGTCATTTCCTCTATTCCTTTTGGAAGAAGGATTGGTTCAATGAGTTGGATTTTGGCCTGCGAGCTTTTTCTTAAAAAAAAATCAATTTCTATTTAGGTCCTTTTGAAAATTCAAATTACATCTAGTTTAATTCTTAAAATCTTTGGCTATGCATTTCCCGTAAGTTTTTTGAAAGTTTTCCTCTTAATAGGTCAGTAACAAACTTATTTCTCCAGTTCTCCATCTTTTTCTTGCATTTTGAATTGTGTGAAGGTTCTTTTAGAGATGTAAGTTGTAAAGTTCACCCATCGACTCTACTTTGTATGGTAATTATTTAAATACAAATAAAATGCTATGACATGTTACATGTTCTACTCTCCATGATTCCATTGCATACAACAAAACTAACAATCCTATTTCCATTTTGATGCTATTCACACTATCCCTATTTTTAATTTTTTTGTGATATGCTGTTCCTTGTTTTCCCATACATCCTTAAATCATTCCCATTTATAACTTGGCCATTAGGGATATATTTATCACCTAAGACTCATATCCATATAGTATAGCCTTTGTAAATGCAATTTATAAAAAAGTCCTTTAAATCTTAGTGATATCCCTCAATTCAATTTTATCTAACTATGAAGACTTCTCTTAACAAAGTTGAAATCGCTGTGATCTTTATAAAACTAATAGATGCTTAACCTAATCTAGTGAATTTGGGCTCCTACACGCCGTTTAGCTTGATAGTTATTTGCAATTGCCTACCATTATTGGAGTATTTGTAGGAGTAATAGTTGGACCACGATGAGTACTAAAATTATAGAAGATGCACTTGGTGATGTGTATATGCTGGGGTGAGGGAAGATTTAATAGTTGGAGAATTAATTATAGGCGTGGTATTAGGTTTAATAGTTACTTATCGTGGAATTGGTGGAAAAAATTTCCTAGGAGGTTTAGAAGAAATTATATTTTTTGATGAAGAAGATAATTCCTTTATCCATGAGATGTAACAAAAAATCCATTTAATTTTTTATAATTTCATTATATTTGCCAATTTTCCCATCTTATTGTAGCTGTTTTTAACTCTTTGATCATACCAATCAAAGCTATGCTTAATTCTTTTAAATTTATGCATGAGTTTATAAAGGGATATTTTGATGATGAACAAACAAGAGATGAAGGCTTGAAAGAAAACAAAAAATTGGTTGTCTTATGAATATTATAATCTAATAATTATGAACAGAAGCAACTAAATTCTTACCAACCATATTTTTTGAATGAGAGCTCCAAAACATGATGCTTGATGTAAAAACATAATCAACTTGATTTTTGCTTTCCTTGACACGCCTTTTGAATGTTTTCTGTAAGCACTCTTGGAGCTAGGGCTCTAATACCAAATTAGCGGCAGTGGAGGTATGCGGGTTTTTGTAGGATTGGAAATGTGGGAAGTTGATATGGAATAGGGATGCTTTAGGGTTTATTGTAGAGGCAAACCCTAAGTGTTTGAATGCTAGGGTTTGGGGATGGAATCCCAATCCACAACCTTATGATGGGACCTAGGGCTTGGCTTACATGGAGGTAAGGGGTATTCAGATGAGAGATACGAAAGAGATGAAATATTTCATCGCCTAAAGAATTAAACCATGATTAAACCACCAAGCCAAATCATGAATGATTTCAGAGTTAACTCAAACCACAATAGGAAAAACAAATATT
>NW_018164857.1:13661-74161 GCF_001263595.1 Phalaenopsis equestris
TTAACTCAAACCACAATAGGAAAAACAAATATTATCACTAATACAACCAATAGGTGATTACAATTGACACACTTGGAATGAAAAAAACAACAAACTCAACAACCCAACTCAAAATAGGTGAATCTCTGAGTTGTGGTACTGGTGATCTGCGAGGGTTGGCGGACAAGATGGTCGGCCAACAAAAATACAACCAGATAAGGGTTCCCGGGTTCTGGACAGTAAGCATGCAACAAATAACAACATGTAACAACTGTCCTTGATGATGACAACAAGTGGGACGGGGGTAGGGCGTGGGTTTTGGAGGCGACAACTTGTGGGAAGGAAAGGAGCAGTGGTTGGGGGGGTTGGGATAGGCAGGGATAGTGGAATGATTGCGGAGGGGACAGTCGTGGTGGCTAAAATAGTCGCAAGGTTGCTGGGAAAAGAGCTCTAGATGGCTGAAACAACTGGTATACAGTTGAGGACCGTTATTCGGATTGTTGGCAGCAAGTGGTATGACGATGACAATGACGGGGGTGCTGGGGACTGCTTCGCAGCAGGAGGATGGTTGTTCGGGGTGGCAACAACAAAACAGGTGTCTGGAAGTGGAAAAATTGCATTGAAAACATCAACGATGGCTGTGCGGGGTGGTTGTAGCAATGGAGGCCAGTCTTGAGTGACGTGGGGAGGATGCAGAATGGGATATACAATACAATCACCACTCTGGGAGAGATATACAGCCGGGGCACCACCCAAACCATTGGATATAGCTCTAAAAGAGAGAATGCAGATGCTGTCGATTGTTCTAAATAATCTAATGCAAAAATTAGCCTTAAAACATCAAGAAAGTAATATGATAACTAGGAGTTGCCAAGGGGATCAATGGCAACTCCTTGGTAATGTCCGCTTTGCTTCAACTTCATTCGGTCTTGGCATGCTAGTTCGCTTTGCTTCCCGTCGCGGGGAGCCCAACGTGAGCATGATACACCCCACATCAGTTTCTCTGAATTGGTGGAGCTTCAACTTCATTCGTCGAAGTTTTTGTCTAATGTTGAAGGTGGCGGAGCTGTTGTAACCTTTCAAGATTGCTCTTTGACTGCATCAATATGAGCACTTGGACCCCACTAATAGTTGCACTATTCCCCAAAACACCTCAGCAGCTTCCCCACTTGCGGGTAGCCATCGATATCAGTCCAACCCTTTGGAGATACATAGCTGGATTGAATTGAGATTTCTTGCCAAATATACTCAACAGGGTATTCCAAAGCTAGTTCTAGGTTGACTCATCCCTATGAGGCGTGAGGACAGACCGAACTCATAATGGTGGCGGCTATGGCATTAAGCCATCAAGCATGATAACTTGAAATTCTCTCTATACTGGATGCCTTGTGTCTGAAACCGGGTCTTTTGTCAAACTGTTTTCTACTGTCACTAGGATTGATCCTCTCAATATTTCTCTGCTGGCAAGAGCACCAATCTCAACCTTTTTAGAAGGTAGAAAGACCGTGCTCTTGTCATCTTTGCTGAATGAGTAGGTGTTCCTGTTCCCATTATATCAAGTTTTATGATCATATTGCCACAATCTCCCCAGTAAAAGGTGGCAGGCATGCACGAGCATCACATTGCACCAAATCAATTGCTGCAACGGTCACTCAATTGCAAACTCCACGAGACACCTCATGTTAATGTTGATCTTGTTCTTCTTTTTAAACCATGTTAGGGAATATAGCTGAAGATGTCTCTGAGTCATGATGCTCAACTTGTCTACGATCAGTGCTGACACCATATTCTTGCTGTTACCTCCATCAACAATGATTCTACATACCTTTTCCTTCACTGTGCAACGAGTGTAGAATGCAGTGACAAATCCACTGTTGCTCCTTCGACTCCTCAATCTGACGAACTCGTCGAACCACACACATCTTGCCTTCATCTTGTGGAAATTGGTACACATCACCCTTTTCTTTAGTTGCTTTCACAACTTGACTTGTCAGGCAATTGGAGGCGATTTGCCCAAATTCATGACATCTAAAATATTTTTCGGTGGGGACTATAGTGAGCGTGCTACTCTTCTAAGGTTTTTTCTCACTCTGAGTTGCTCTGTTCTTCTCCTTACCAGTCTTCTCAACTTCATAAGGTGTGCTCCTGCTAATGTATCTAACTACAGGCGACTGTCTGAATGGCGATGGTTGCATGTTATGCTTCTGCTGTCTCTCCACTTTCAATGTTGAAATCTGCACGTTCTTTAGCGTCTAATAAAGTTGCAACTGAACCACAACACTTATGGCAGGCTTCAGGCCTTCCTAATACCTAGCTATCTCCTTTGGCTATATCATATCATCTTTCAGTTTGAACTTCATAAAATTTATTTTGTACTATGACATGAGTCAATTTTACGTGGGTTTACCTGCATGTTGTCATTCTTTTATTTGCTATTTCATCTCTTTTATCATGATTTTATGCTTGTACAAGGTTCTTTGTGTCATTTTGTATGTTATAGGTGTCAAACATGTAAAACAGAGTTAAAACTCACGAAAAATTGTTGTTTGGCGTGACCATGCCTGATATGGGCTTGACCACACCAGTTTCGTGCGTGACCACGCCGATTTTAGGTTTGATCGCACCGCCGGACCTCCAGATCTCTTTTTAGAAGGTTTTTTTATGCCGATTTTTGTTGGATCTTTAAAAGGGAAGCTAGGGCATGAATGAAAGCATTCTTTGGTGGAGAAGAGAGCTGGAGACTACTAGAGAATAAGTTTTTGAGTATTTTTCTTAGGTTTCCTCTTCCTCTCTTGGAGTTAAGGACCTAAGGGTTTCTTCTATATTTTTATTTGTATTGTTTTTATATGTTTTCAGAGTGATTGTATGAGAGAGAAGTTGACTGCTGTGGAAGAGGGAATAAATCGTTTTTTAAGTGTTTATTTGTCAGTTTTACTTGCAACAATGGTTTTGTTGGATGCCCTTTCGGTGTTATTTCTATCATGTGTAGCTAAAGTTTCTTTCGCGCCTCGGTCATTTATGGGATATGGTTTTGTTGTTTTCTCTGATGATTTCTTTCTCTGTATCGTCTTTTTGAGATATTAGGGCTTTATTGTTGTTGTATTAACCATAGAGATTCATTTACTTCTGATCTGATCAATTGGGATGCTAACATATTTCGTGATCTGTGATTCTTACTCATTGCACAGATGAACAAAATGACTAACTACAAAATCTGGGTAACAATAGATATATTTTATTCAGGTTTTGTAACCTAGAAAGAGAATTAGAACAATTCCGCGAGATGTTATGGGATTGAGGAAGCCTCAATTTCATCGATTTTAGCCTTCTTTTGACTTAGACATAGACATAAGGAGGATTTTTAATCCATGTTGTCAACAATCATGTTGGAGAAAATTTAGGAAAATCACGAATCACCATAATACCTAAATCACAAGGGCGCGAGCCTCACGTACCCTAAAAATCAATAAGATTTATCTGCCGCTGTTTTTCTTCTTTACTGAACACGTTATCTTTTGTATTCACTTTTAAATAGGATTTTAAGAAACCATCTATTTGTAATCACCCTAAACTAGATTTAGAAGTTTAATAAACTAGAGATTAACCCATCAGAATAGTTCTTGGTCTTATCCTTGTGAGATAGATATGCGGTACTCTTTAACCACATTATTACTTGTCACATATTTGCGTTGTGCAACCAATTTACTTCGTGACAAGTTTTGGTGCCGTTGCCGGAGAAAGATGTTAATAAAAATTTTGATTTTAGGAGAACTTTAGTTGAACCGTTGAGAATCTAGGTCTAACAATTTTATTTTTCTTTTTTGTTTATTTTATATTTATTTGCACCTGTATTGTTATGTTTCCTTGTATGTGCTGAAAATTAAAAAAATCTGAAAAATATTTTAAAAGGCTAAAATAATGTTCAAAACTAACAACCCATCAGTAAAACTAATTTTTACCTTTTCAAGAGTATTCCAACCCATTGTTGGTTAACTTTCAATTAAAATTTGAACCATAAATGTCAACTTTTAGGAAAACCACTTTATACATTTTCAGGAGTATTTTGACCCATTGATAACTTGCAATCACATGAATTTTGACCCCACTGATATAGAAGTTAGGTTTGATGAATCCTATTCCAATGCCTACAACCTCAACTGGAGTACTTACCCAAACTTTAATTGGAATATTAATGACATTAATGTAGAAAACCAACATTGGGTGAGAACTCAAGCCATGTAGAAAATTGGAACAACTGCGGTAGAGACCACTTTTGTCAAACTCAAACTTAGGAAGTCATCTCGAACCCCAATTTAGGGAGAATAACTTGTCATTAGAGTAATTGTTAGTAAATTTTAGGAATGAATACAACACCCACAATTAAAGTTAGTCGATCTACCCAAGTCTCAATTGGAACAATAATAACCCTAGTGTAGACAACCAACAATGACTATCTAAAGGATGAAAGGGGAAGTGGAGAGCCATAACATTGAATTTGAAGACTCTGAAGAGCAGACTCAGCTGGATGATTTTGGTTGGACAATGACTGAGGAAGAATGTGCTCTTCCTTTTTGGGCACCGCCTTACGTTGTGTTGGAGATAGTTGAGCCTATAGTATCACCCGTAGGATTGTCCCAAGGGGATGAGTTGGGACACAACCGTGGGCAAGAGAGTAACCAAGTAGAGTTAAATCTCGAACTTGAAGAACCTAGGGAGAACCTAACCCAAAATTTAGGAGATTGAACTATTTTATAGGGATCCGCTTCTTGCAACTTGTGAGGAAAACACCGAATTGCAAATAGGGAAATTAATTGGGAATAATTTGGATTTAGAAAATACCCTTAGAAGCGATCATCTGAAAAAATCCCCTAAATACCCTATAGAAGATTGCTGTCGAACTGAGAGAGAAAAATTACAAAAAAGACTAAAGTTTGAGGATTTAGTAGGAATTCCAGTACCGACAAAAGATTGAACGATTGATCGAGGATTATTAAATTTAAATTTTAATTCTAGAGGAAGCCTTTTTCGTTAGGCTGAGGACGTTAAACCAAGTGCTATCTTGGGAGACAGTCCAATCGTTATATGATGTTTTAAGCATGTTTTTACTTTATGCATTTATTTTGAAATTTATTTTTAAAATTTGCTTTGAAATTTGTTTTAAATTTTAATTTGGATTTATACTTCTACTGATTCATGCATTGTTACATATTTTACATACTTGTATTCTGAAACTATTGTGAATGCTCATGTATTTACTCTTTTTTGCATTTACTTGCTGTACCCATGTTTAATTTTATCTTTATATTACATAAGTTATGGAAAAAAAACAAGTTTTGGGGGGAAATATTTACCTTCTTGTGTGTCTGAGAGTAGTTCACATAACTCATTAAAAGATTAAAAATGTTAATGTGATATCTCCTGCTAGGAATTATGATTAATTCAACTTGCTTATCAAAAGTTTTTTTTAAAAGATGATAAATGTTATTTAGGAAAGATTAACCTTAATGTTTCAATGATGAGATTTCAGAACTTAAACAACTACTAACTGTACTTAAAGAAATCTCAAGATAATGAAAAATGTGTAATTAAAATATTGAATAACAAACCAAAGATGTTTTTAGTCTTTTCAGTTCTTTTAGCCAATTTAATGTTGTATTAATTTTTTAACTGAAAAGATAACATGAAGAAGTGACATTAAACAATCATTTTTTAGATTTATAACTTAAGAGAAACTAACCTCCATCTTATTTAAAAAGAGAAAAGGAAAAGTTATCTAAGTAGATATAGTAATTCTCAGTAGAAAAAGAAAAAAAAAGAGAAAAAATAAAAATATAAAAGTGAAAATGTAAAAAAACTTGAGAAGAAGCTTGAGGTTGGTACAAAAATTGAAATGAAAACTTGGAAGGTCATATTAGAACTTGAGTTGTAAAACTTTTGCATGAGCTTTAATGAAACTTATTTATTGTTTAATTAGGATTAGATTGGTTGGGTCCACTGAAATTACTTTGAAACATTAGATGTTAGTTAAGATATTTTAATTATCACCGATTTAAGAATCTTTGGGATTTCCTAAGGACGGAATGAAGGGAGTTAAGGAAAAGATTAAGTTTTTAAATGTTAAGAAGAATTGACCCTATAATGACACTTAAACACTTTTATTTGACTTCAATAAACAAGTTAAAAAAACTTAGAAACATACAGGAGTACATTATACTCTCATGGGGTTCTAACTGAGTTATGAGATTACTTGAAGACAAGTAATGAGATAAGTTTTAGGGTATTGACACGAGTCAGTTTTACGTGATTTTACCTGCATGTTATCATTCTTTTTACTTGCTATGTCATCTCTTTTATCATGATTTTATGCTTGTGGAAGATTCTGTCATTTTGCAGGTTATAGGTATCAACATGCAAAATAGAGTAAGAGTGAGTGAAAAAATACTGCATGGCTTGACCACACAAGAACTGGCATGACCACGCAAGTTTCAGGTGTGATCATGTTGGTTTCAAGCGTGATCATGTCATCGGACCGCCAAATCTCATTTAGAAGGGTTTTTTGTGCCAATTTTTGCTGAATCTTTAAAAGGGAAGTTAGGGCATGAATGGAAGCATTCTTTGGTAGAGAGGAGAGTTGGAGACAGTTGGAGAAGAATTTTTTGAGAGTTTTTCTTAGGTTTCCTCTTCCTTTCTTGGAATTGAGGTACTAAGGGTTTCTTCTATCTTTTTTTTGTATTGTTCTTATATGTTTTGAGAGATTATTGTATAAGAGAGCAGTTTACTATTGTGGAAGAAGGAACAAATCGTTTTTGTAAGTGTTTACTTTTCAATTTTACTTGCAACAATAGTTTTGTTTGGATGCTTTTCTGGTGTTCTTTCAATCATGTGTAGCTAAATTTTTTTTCGCGCCTTTATGATTTATGGTATGTGGTTTTCTTGGATGATTTATTTCCTTGTATCATTTTCTTGAGACATCAGGGTTTTTTTCGTTGTTGTGTTAACCATTGAATTTTATTTACTCTTGATTTGATCAATTAGGATGTTAATATATTTAGTGATCTGTGAATCCTACCCATTGCGCAGAGGAACAAAATGGTTAGCCACAAAGTTTGGGTAACAGTAGATATGTTTTATTTGAGTTTTGCAACCTAGAAAGGAGATTAGAACAAATCCGTAGGATGCCGTAGGGAATTAGGAAGCCTCAACTTCATGAATTCCAGCATTCTTATGACCTAGAAATAGACATAAGGAGGACTTTTTATCCATGTTGACAACAATCATGTTGGAGACAGTCTAGGAAAATCACGGATCACCACATTACCGAAATCACGGGGGCGTGAGCCACACATAACTTGAAGAACAGTAAGATTTACCGAGCACACTATCTTTTATTTTTGTAAGTAGGATTTTAAGAAACCATCTCATGTTTGTGATCGCACTAAACTGGTTTTAGAAGTTTAGTAAACTATAGATTAGTCCATCAGAATAGTTCTTAGCCTTTTTCTTGTGGGATTGATACGCGGTACCCTTTTAACGTATTATTATTTGACACATACTTGCGTTGTGTGACCAATTTACTTCGCAGTAAGTTTTGGTGCATCATAATTTTCACACTCTGCTCGGTAAATGACACAACTCGGCTCATCGGGCAATTTGATGCGATGCGCCCAAATCCATGACTTCTGAAGTATTTTTTGGTTGGGGCTGTAGTGGACATGCTACTCTTCTCAGACATTTTCTCAACTCCATGAGGCATGCTCCTTCTAATGTCTCCATTTACGGGTGATAGTCTGAATGATGGTGGGTTCCTGCTCTACTTCCGTTATCTCTCCACTTTCAATGCTAAAGTCTACACGTCCCTCAATGTCCAATAAAATTGTAGCTGAACCACATTACTTATGGTGGGGTCATGCCCTTCAAAATATCTTGCAATGGTGTGCTCCTCTGGCTATGTCATATCACATTTCAGTTTGAGCTACATAAATTCCGCTGTGCACTCCACCGATAGCTCATACTACAGGTAGTGGAGCTTTAAGGAATCATCTTGGCAATAGTGTGAGTGTAGGTATGTAGGTATTATCATTGCATTGCTCTCTTCATTTTGTCCTAAAAAGTGATTCTATCGCATCTTTTTTTTTTTCTGTCTCTCTCTCTTTAGGTTCTCCCAACATAATGAAATATTCTTCTTTAGCTTGATGGCGGCGAACTTCATTATTTTATCATCGGTTAACAATCTACTTCCACTAGAGAAAATCATCTGGATCCATTCACCCCTCGAAGTTCGATAGGTCCACCATCATTCCCAGATCTCTGTATCCTCCAATAGACACATCATCTCTGTATCTTCTAACTCTTCTAACAGGCACTTCATCTTTGTATCCTTTAACAGACATCTCATCTCTATATCCTCTAACAAACGCCACATCTCTGTATCTTCTGACCTCTCATCTCTGTATCTTTCAACGGACACCTCATCTTTCTGTATCTTTCAATAAACACTTCAACTCTAGGCCTCCGTTGATATTGTACCCCAAAATGTTGTGGACTGTCTTCTTCTCCATTGAAATCATGCTTATGGAAGGGATTCAAGTGTTCTTCTTGCTCTCCTTCAGGGATTTCATTATTATAGTTGATGGTGATCCTGCCCTGGGTTCTTTCCTTAATGACATTGAGCCGATGTAGCACTTGGCTGAGCAGTCGTTGTATATCGTCCATGGTAGATTTCTGATCAGATTCCGGCAATTGTCTCATTTGGGGCGTGGTTAGGGTTTTGGACAACCCAACTCAAATTAGAGTGGATCTTGAGGTGATGATGTTGACTTGTGGGTGGGGTGGGGTGGGGTGGGGTGTGGTGGTAAACAATGTGGAACAATTGTCCTGGATAATTGCGGCGAGAGAGAGAAGGGGGTAGGACACAGTTTCTGTAGGTGGCAGTGCGTTGGAAGGGAAGGAACTGCGGCTGGGGAGGCTTAGACAAGCAGGGACAGCGGTATGATTGTGAAGGGGGTGGGCGGTGTGGGGGGGGAAAACGGGAAAACATTTGGGAAAAGAGGCCTGGATGGCTGGAAGAGCTAGAAAAAAGCTGGGAACGGCTATTCAGGTCGTCGGCAGCGAGGGGGAATGACGGTGGCTGCGTCGAGGAATGACGGTGGCTGCGACGGGGGATGCATGTGACTGTAGGGCAGCAAGAGGATGTCTGCCCAAGGCTGCGACAATGAAGACAGGTGTCTGTAAGTAAAAATAATGCAATTAGTTGAGAATCTATAACTGCGCTATAAGTTAGTTGTCTTTCTACCTTGGCTTGTGTGACATCCATCAATTAAGATTTGGGAGCAGGTTTGTTCCCCTCTGTTACCAGTTTAAACTTTGCTACATAGCACCTTTTGTGCCACATTGGCTAAACTTTGTATAAGAATCATCAATTCATACACCCAAGTTTTGCATATACTGCAGGAAAATATTTTGGTTATGACCGTCTAACTAGACAAATAAGCTTGAATTTTGATATTTTAGTTTTTTTTCGTAAGATTTTAAGAGCACATTTAAACCCTTAGAAGGACTTGAATAGCTTTCCACTATTTTCTTATTCACTGTTTGGAAAATGTGATAGACTTGTTGAACTCAATGTTTTTAAATCTGTCTAACATGATATAAAATTTATATTTTTTTTGAAATGCATTGAGGATTGTAAATGAATCTTTTTTCATGGAATATAATTTTCCTTTTTTTTTGACCAAGTTATTTTACAGTTGAATTTATCTCCAGACGTTATTTTCCAAGCGGTTAGTTGGCATCCACATAAGCACATGGTAGCATGCATATCTGGATCCAATCAAGTTTTGATTCGTGATTACGAAGATTCAGGTTTGTGATGAGCATTAGCTTTTCTGCTATGTAGATTTCTGTGAACCAACCTCAAGATGGCTTAAATCAATATGTATTTAAGAAAATTGCTGCATTCTCTTCATAAGGTAGTTCTTTGGACTGTTAATTTCCTTAATTAGCCCTTCCATCTTCTGATTAGTGGGGAAGGATCCTTGCATCTTGACCAGTGAAGCCCAAAGAGAGATTAAATCACTTGAATGGAGGCCTAATAGTGGGAAGACACTCTTTGTTGCATGCAAGTACGCATCAATCTAAGTCATGTTCATATTCTACTTTTATAATTATAGCGGTGCTTAAAGATATTTGTCCAATAAAATATTTTTGAACTTCCAGCAGTTAATTTCTTAAATGCTTTATTTTAACTTTTTAGTGGTGGAGTATGCCTCTGGTCTGAATCATACCCTGGAAATGTTCCTTCTACGAGGTCTGGAGTAACCTCATCACTTGGTACTATTTCACGAGGCTCTGGTAATCGGTGGACTTTGGTCGATTTTCTTCGGAGCCCTACTGGTGAACAAATTAGTGCGATTTCTTGCAGCCCCGATGGAAGATATCCACTTAATTCATTATGAGGCTTGTGATAATTTCTGCAATCTCCAGATAATCTATTTTTTGCATCTATGTTATTTTTCCCTCTGAGATTGCTTTGTACTATATGTAGATGCTTTGTGATATCCTTCTTTTATGATTATACTTTTATGTTATTTCACTTTCTGACCACTGTTTTTGAGGTTTTTTTTCCTTGATATTTGTTCACATACTTGGCATCTGCATCTTATGAGAGTTCCTCGTTCACCATATGGGATGTTGCCCAAGGTATGTTATTTAGTTATCACTTGTGGTTTATTCATCTGCTGTCAATTGTGTTGCTTCAACAAGGAATTCTCTTTAGACAAAGATTGTTCTGCTTTATCCCGCTCACCATAATATCATCATCATCATTTACCTTATCCTGAGTATTTGAATGTCTACTCTATCCTGCATCACAAAATTGTTAGTTTTCATGCTTTAGTTATTACATTCCCCTCTGAATGATCTGTGCTTACTATATCGGCGTCTTGTTTCTTTTCTTAATCTAGGTAAATGCAAATTCTTCAAAATTAGAATTTTTTATGAGGTAACTATCGTAATTCCGTTGCTTCTCTCATGGCCTGTTCAATAGCTGTGTTAGTCTATAAAAGTATATATGTACTGGTAGTTTTATATTAATATAACTTAAGTTATTTAATCATGATGATTCATAATCTCTCATTCATCTTAATTTCTGAATCAGCACTGAATTTTGAAGTTAGGGAATCTTTTATGTAGTGGCTGACATAGTTCTTCTGTTGCTGATCTATTAATTTTGATGTCTATTGTCATCTTTATTCATCTTCATTCTTGAATCAAAATGTATTATCTCAAATTGCTCATTGAACTCTTGTCAAATAATTTTTTTCATCATTTTCCAATATTTTTAAAGTTGTCATAAATCCTCTTGTGGTGGGAAAGGCCTACCCATTTCAGCATTTAAGCTCAAATTTTTTTGATTCAACCACATAGCTGAAGAAATATGTTTTAAGTCATCTTTTTGAGCTTATCATAAATGCACACCTGCTTTATTAAACTTGAGCCATAAGAGGAGCAATGTCAAAGCTCAAACTATTGAATCCATTCTTTTTTGAAGCAAGTGAAAACAAAGGGCAAATGACAAAATGGACTCTTAAATCTGACAAGGTTAACGGGAAGCATTTAAGAAACCATTTTTATTTTTGATACATTACAAAAATCTTAATTTTATAGTTTAATTAAAAGTTTTGTTGACCTCCATGTATGTTCCAAAATCTAACTTGACTGAACACAGCAAGCACAACAGGTTTTATTTTTGTTTCACAAGATGAATTGAACGGATGGGACCAAAATCGGTGAGTGATAAACAAGAAGTGCAAATCATGTGAAGTCGTCTCGATTGCAATAAATTCCATCCAATTCTTATTTGCTTGTGAAATAAAGGACGCTGATATGCTTTTTACGTTAAAATTGCTTAGAAAAAAACCCATATTGCCCGGGAATATCCTTCAAATTCAAAGCACAAACTTAATTGCATGCATAGTTGATGACAGATTTTGAGGCGCACGAATGACGAGTTTTTGCGAAGAAAATTTTAAATAACTATTCTTTATTAATTATAAAAAAGAGAATATATATATATATATATATATATATAATACATAAATTGATTTAAAATAAACTTTTATAAAAAAAA
This sequence comes from Phalaenopsis equestris, assembly GCF_001263595.1. NCBI lineage: Eukaryota > Viridiplantae > Streptophyta > Magnoliopsida > Asparagales > Orchidaceae > Phalaenopsis > Phalaenopsis equestris. Next base: position 25,768 of record NW_018164857.1, read on the forward strand.
AAAAAGTTTGCTAATTAATTAAATAAAATAAAAATTTTGGTAAGTTGTTTTATTAGTTATTAGGTAGTTAAATACATATATTTTACTAAAAAAATTTTAATTAAAGAAATTTAGAATTTAATTTTAACTAAAATCAGAAGCATGCACACGCAAATGCATGCACGTATGCATGCGCGCACACACACAATGTTTTTTTTTAATATAAAAATCATAATGGAAATATCCTTCAAAATCTCACGGCACCCTACTCCCCCCATTTTTCTTGCCCATCTTGTGCTGCCTGGAAAAAAATGAATTACTACCCTCTTTGTCTTCGCTCTTGTCTCTCACAATCCCCTTCATTTCTACAACTTGAGAGCCTCATTCCTCTACAACAGTCGGCCGATATCCTCAATTTATAGAAGTAAAGCTTGCTTGTACTACCACATTAAATTATAAATATAAAAGAAATACCAAATAAGAACATTTGTAAGACCTGAATGATTGCAACTCTCGTTTTTTGGTCACTAGATCCACAAAAATCATAAACAAGTGGACATAAGACTTTTAAGATATCTAAAATGAAACTATGCATGTTACAAAATGTCACTTATTCATGTGAATTATCATAATTTTGAGTAATTTTGAGTTTTACATGAATTTCACAAAATAACTTTCTATCCGTGCACGACTCCGTGAAATTCATAAAAGTAATTTGAATGATAAAATTTGAATACTTTATTAATATGTGCATGCATCGTCTGATTACTCCTGAAATAATATGATTAATTGTGGAAGGGTACCATGCAAATGCATTGAAATGTGTGCAAGTGTATTGTGTAAGTGCATCTCGATACATGCACATCATTAAAATCGGGCAATTGCATGTGTTCCAATTACTAATGTCCAAAAATGTTGTGGGGATTTAAAATAAATTTAACTCAAATTATCTCGCCCAATAAATCTTGCACATGAACAAAAATTCTTATATGCTTCAAAGAATATTTTAGCATCTAAGATAAATGTATAGGACTTAACATAAATTAAGCTTAAATTGTCTCGCTTCGAAAAACATGAACATTAAGAAATACTCACATTTACTATAGCAATAATCCTAAATTCTTAAATTGAAGTATTTGAGAATGCTGCATATGCAAAAGTATAAAAAATTGAATTTAGAAGTATCGTATCTCAAAAGACATACGCAGTAAATTAGTCTGCATGTGGTCCGATTAATATACTAAAAACTTAATTATATAGTTTGAGAATGCTGCAAAATAACAATAATAAAAAAAAAAAAACAACAATCTTTTATCCGATTAAGTAGGGTCAGCTATATGAATCTTTTTTCTCCGTTGTGTCCTATTAAGTTCCATATTTTCATTAATTCTAATAAGTTAAAATCATTTTTTACATGCCCGAGTCTATTTTTGACTTGTCCCTACCTTTCTTAATACAATTCAAATATAAAGCCTCTCTCCTAACTGGCTCATTAGAGCGTCGATGTTTAATGTGACTGGACCATCTAAAGACAACTCTCCAATATTATCTGCCACTAGAGCTATTGATATCGGAGTTAACCCAAGCCACAATCGAAACAATAATATTATTACTGCAATTCGAATAGGTTACAATGACGACTCTCTAAAATAGGAAATAGATGACAACAAACATAAAAATACACCATAGTGCGAGGATGAGGTTGGTGGATGGTGGCTGGACAACAGGTAGGGGTTGGATTGGAGGTGGTTGTGAGGGCAGGAGGATAGCGACATTAGTGAATGAGACATTGGTAGCAACAACAGTGTTACGACCTGTGCCAAGTATATGAATGCACATAGAGGAGAATATCTATAGGGCATGAATACATGATTTTAATGCCAAGAGGCAGGACAGACGACAATTTAGTAGAGATTGGTTGACAAGTCTAGATGGATATACCCACAAAGATGAAAGAATTTCTGATAAAGGTGAGTTCTATCCAAGTTCATGATTTGTTTAAGTTATAAATAAAAGAGAAATGGCTGAGTACTACTTGAGGGAAGTATTATTTAAAAATTATTTTGATATTCACATTCATATGTTCAATCATTCGTAAATCTTCAGCTTAAAAGCATTGGGGATATACTTGACTCAATATTTATCATTGTAAAATATTAAAATATGAAAAAAAAAGAATAATATCTATAAGAACGAATTTTAAGAGAACAAAGTTTCTTATAAAGGACTGAAATGAATCATTAGCTCACTTATTGGATTATTCTTTTTAAAAAGTTGCTAAATTATTTCTTGCTAAAGTTTCATCATTAAAAATTATTGGTTTGTTTATTATAACACTTTGAGAAATTGTTGGCACTATTAACATAATTTGAGAATTTTTTATTTGTTTTATTCGCCCGCTTGCAAAAATATTAACAAGATCACCTACAGGAGTCGATTGGATGAGCCGCTGCTTCAACATTCTCCATCACTTTTCTTGACCCATTATCTTCTAATTTCATTTCTTTTAGTAAGGAGGTGTCAGTCATGTTAACTTATAAGAAGAGAAGTTGCAAAGGAAGAAGTCGTTAAGTAATTTTCAAATGCTATATCTATACCCATATTTATAGGCTTTTGTCAAGGTTGACATGAACATTTAGTCATATCAACGTCAAAACTCTTCAAATGTATTATCATTAAGATAATGTATTTCTGATTCTCATTTTGTAAGTCTTTTTCAAAGATTCAAAAAAAAAGAGAATCAAATTTACATTGAGAGAAAAGATATAATATTTGTTATTCATAGTAATTAGGCTATAGTGCATGACTGTTTTTAAGTAAATACACTGGCAATGACAAATAAATTTTGTCAGATGCTGGAGAATAAAAGAGATTGTCACACATGAATGATAGTGAAAGTGTTCATTTGTAATGGTAAGTTGATGCCTTCACTTAATGCTTGGCTGTTTGATTGACCGCACAAATCATGATTGATGGCCACATCAATATCAACATTGAACTCACAACCCTGAACGTAGATATGATACTCTATCAACCCGATGGCATATAATTTTATATCAATTTATCTACCAAATTACTCGGATGGCATTGGCTTAAGGGCATTTTTGGTTCACGGAAACTTTAAATACAGGTTGGCCTAGCTATGTTGTTAGATTTGTCAATTACTAAAATGGTTTAAGCCAACTTTTATGCTTAACCGCTTTGGGGGCAAGGTAAGAAACTATTTGTTTCACTCTTTCGCATATTCTCATTTCTATCCCTTGCAAAAACAGATTTGAAATTGATTATGTCCTCTTTATGAGGCCACACTATTTACTTGCGCCTCGCAGTTTTCTCACGTGAAACTTAGCTTAAAGCAGTTCAAACTTTGTTTATAGGAGAATCCGGGTTCATTGATCATTGTGTGTAGAACTCTCTTCTGGTGCAAGCATTGTTTGGAACACATCATCATCATCATATTCAGTGATTTTATAAAATAAGCCGAAGTAGTTTTTTGGTGTTGTTTGAATTAGTCAGGCCAATGCTCCGTGATAGTATTAGGTTGGGGAGTTTTGGCTTGTTCACATGTCTTTGTATGTGCAGGCAGGTTGGGTTTATGGGAAATGAAGCCATGCCCATTGAATTAACTAAGGCCATGTCATAAGGATTTCAGTTGACATGTTCTAAATGGCTTATTTAATCAGGCACAATTTTTAAATATTGAAATTCAAAATAATGTGGAATAAAGCGGGATTATTTTTTTGACATGAAAGAGGGTATAAATAACCCTTACATAGATCCTAAAATAGCAAAGTCAATAAAAAAGAAATAATATGAAATGAAAAATATATCATCTAATATCTCCAATAATCAATTCATATTAATTATTAGAAGATAAAAGAAATAACATAAGATAAGAAAACATAAAATAGGAAAGTAAATAATTTCTAATTCAATGAAATAAATATAAAATAGGAAAGGAAATAACTCTTTAATCTAAGAAAATAATTTATTCCTCATAACTTCTCACAGGAGTAAATTATTTCGTAATATAACTTCTAACATTTCCCCTCAAGTTAAAATATGGTTGAAAACCATGTTCAATTTGAATTTGAAAATATCAAACAATGAGTGAGGGTGATCTCATGAAGTAGAACTTGAAGTCTTCATCTTGTACTGCTGTTGTCTTTGACTGCAGTTCCTGCAGTGTCTGTAGGTAGGTAGAAGACTCTTACAAACAATGTTTTAGGGGAGTTTACAGGGGAGGCAGAGAACGACGGTTGTCTTTGACTGCAGTTCATGCAGTGTCCGTAGGTAAACAAAAGGTATGAGAGTTTACAGGAAAGTAGACAACGTGTAAGAAATAATTGACTTCTAGTTAACTGTAATTGTGTTTGACTGCAGTTCCTGTAGTTTCTGTAGGTAGACGAAAGAATTCTATTGGCATTGCTGCATGAGAATTTGAAGGAAGTAGACACTTCCAGAAAAAATTGCAGAGAAAAAGGAAAAGAAAAAAGGTCCTGAAGGTAGGCCTTGCTGCTGGAAAAGCTTCGGAGGAGGGTCTGATGTAGAAAAAGCTCCAGAGGAGGGCCTAATGTAGTAAAAGCTCCGTAGGAGGGTCTGATATAGGAAAAGGCTTTGGAGGAGGTCCTTCTGCAGGAAGAATTCCAGTGGACCTGTTGCAGTAAAAGCTCCAAAGGAGAGCCTGATGCAGGAAAATACTCCGGAGGAGGGCCTACTGCATGAAGAATTCCGGTGGAAAGCCTACTGCTAGAAAAAACTCCAAAGGAGGGCCTGATGCAGGAAAAGGCTTCGGAGGAGGGCCTAATGCAGGAAAATCTCCAGAGGAGGGCCTATTGCAGGAGAAAATTCGGTGGAGCACATGGTGCAGGAAGAATTTCGGTAGATGACATTCTGCAGGACAAGTTCCGGAGGAGGGCCGGATACAAGAACAGTTCCGGATGAGGCCTGATGCAGGAAAAAAATTTCGTAGGAGGCCTATTGCAGGAAAAGCTTCGGAGAAGGATTTGTTGCAGAAAAGATTTTGGAGGTCCTGTTGCAGGAAAAGACTCCTGCTGCAGGAAAAAAACTCCAAAAATGGGCCTGCGGTAGGCAAAAGCTCTTGAAAAGTATTTGATGCGAGTAGAGCTTGCAACATGATACTTCTAGCTATAGCATTGGGAGACTGACATGTTTGTCTAAAAATAACTCCATTCCTTGCATTTGCACCATAGCAAACAGAAATATACCCACTCCTCGAAGCACTTGGAGGTCTGCTAACATAACCAACGCCAAGTTCACCAGGATTTCCATATGCTTGTGTTCCAGTAGCCGCCATACACTCCAATACCTACACCATTGGTAGTAGTTCCATAATCATGAGGAGTACCGTAACCCAACAAACTATATGGATTATAACCAAAGACATCAAGGTATTCAAGCTCCTTCAACCCATCAAGCAGAGTAAGGATGGCACCTCTTGACATTGAGCATTTAGTGCTCTCAAGTTTTTGAAGTCGTGGAAGGCATTCACAAATGATAGAAGTCATTGATTCATCCATGGTATCAGAAAAAACCTTCAAGTCAATGAAATTACCACAACATATATTGACATTTTGAAGAACCTGATGGCAGATCAAGCTCTCATCCACAACTATTCCCTTGAGAAATTCTTGCAAATGGCCTTGCAAAATTCAGTTTCTAATACATTAGGATTCTTCATGTTGAAATATTGAAACATTGGACACCTGTTTGTGACATTTTCAAGATCTATCTCGTCGGAAAAGATTGGGAAGTAGACAGAGTCGATGCTCTCTGTTGAAAGATCTGATTTGAATTACAGAATTTATTGTCTTTCCTCTTATACATAATTTATTATCCTTCCTTTTATATATTATTTGGTAGCTGTACAAATCATGCTTAGTTAGCCTTGTAATGTAATAAGAAATAATTGTAACCTATTTAGTTATTTTCCTTATCTAGGAGGTGAGATTCCTATATGTAAAGGTACCGGGTCTTGCATCAGTAAGAAGGAACGAATTTTCTCTCCAAGTTTACGATGTTTTTCATGGTATCAAAGCGGGAATAAAAATTCCGGAAAACCTTAGTCTTCTTCCTTCAAATTCCCGAAATATTGCAAAATCCGTCGCCGTTGCTCTGAATTGCAAAAGCCGTAGCTTTCTGTTTCGTCGCCGCTGCTCTAATTTGCTTCGCTGCACACAAATTCGCAATTCATGAAACCTCTAACCTTCCCCTATCCTAAATTCGCGAAACCTGTGACCGCCACTTGCGCAGCCTTCTTCTTTTTCCTCTTCCCGCGCAGCCGCTGGAACTCCGGCTCACACCTGCAAAGCCGAACAATCTCTGCCTTCTATCATGTCTGAAAATACAAATGATTCTGTCACCTCTACTTAGCCTTCCACACTGTCATCTGCGTCCGCACCAAGCTCCCCTATAACCACCGAAAATCATCCAGCTCAGATCACCACAATCCGTCTCAATGGTGATAATTTTCTACGCTGGTCACAATTGGTTAGGATGTATATTAGAGGAAGAGGGAAGATAAGCTATCTAACAGGGGAAGTCCGTGAGCCAGCCATTATAGATCCATCCCACGCAACCTGGGATGCAGAAAATTCCATGATAATGACATAGTTGGTGAACGCTATGGAAGAAGAGATAGATACAAACTACATGTTTTACTCTACTGTCAAAGAATTCTAGGAGAATGTGGCCCAAATGTATTCGTATATGGGTAACTAATCTTAGGTTTACGAACTTTCTGTGAAACTTGGTGATATTCGTCAAGGTAATGACTCTGTCACAAAATATTTTAATTCCTTGAAGAGAATATGGCAAAACCTAGACCTGTTTAATGATCAAGTGTGGAAGTGTCCTGATGATGTTAGTAGGTATAAGACCATTGTTAAATAGAATTTTTAAATTTCTTGCTGGACTTAATTAGGAGTTTGACGAGGTTAGGGGCAGAATTATTGGGAGAAGTCCCATGCCTTCAATAGAAGTCCCAGAGAAGTCCCATGCCTTCAATCCATGAGGCTTTCTCGGAAGTCTGCCGCGAATAAACTTGAAGAGTAGTGATGCTCAACAAGAAATCCACACCTAACAGCAAACCTGAGACCTCGACATTCCATTCTGAGTTTCATATCAGCAAGTGGACTGTTCCATATTCACAGATGAATGAGGAGAAAACCCGGGTCTGGTGTGATCATTGCAACAGACGACGACACACTAGAGAAATCTGCTGGTACCTCCACGGTAAACCTGCAAATTGGAAGTCAATAAACAAACGCAAGCCACCTACTGTAAATGCTGCCGCCGAACAAACCAGCTCATTTAGCAAAGAGCAATTCGATCAACTCCTGAATCTGCTAAACCCTAGTCTGGCTACTGGTACTCCAAATTGCTAGATGGTACATGCAAATAGAAAACTAAACCCTTCGATTATTGATTCAAGAGCTTCTGATCATATGCCAAATTTACACAATTTTTTTGATTCAACATCCCATGTTCTGACCATGAAAATGTTCGTATTGCTGACGGTAGTTTCTCTTCCATTGCTGGAAAATGAAACATTAACCTGTCCAAGATTATAGACCTTAAATCTGTACTCCATGTTCCAAAACTCAAATATAACATTCTATCCGTCAGCAAACTTTCAAAGGATTCTAACTGCCGTGTAATTTTCTATGAATCTTCTTGTGTTTTCCAGGATCAGAAGTTGGGGATGATGATTGAGAAAACTAAAAAAATAGGATGACTTTACTACTTTGAGGATACTGATTTTAGTAAAAAAATGGTTCAAACTTATAACAGTATAAGTTCGAACCCTACATTAGAAAAAATAATGGAATCACATTTTATACTAGGCCATCCAAGTTTTTCTTATTTAAGAGATTTGTTTCTTAATTTGTTTAATGATGTTAATTGTGCTTTACTTCAATGTGAAACATGTTATTTGACAAAAAATCATCGCATAAATTTTGCTCCAAAACCTTACTGTTCTTCAAAATTTTTTTTCATGATCCATAGTGATGTTTGGGGACCTTCAAAAGTTAAAACATGATATGAAAAAATGGAATTTATGACTTTTATTGACGATCACATCCGAATATATTGGGTTTATCTTATAAGCAAAAAATCAGAAGTTGAAAAACTTTTTAAAGATTTTTACAACATGATTGAAACTCAATTTGAAACTAGAATATGCATCCTTATAACTGACAATGGAACTGAATACTTTAATGAATGTTTAGGAGAGTTTTTAATAAATAAAGATATAAGTCATCAATTCATTTGTTGTGACACTTCACAACAAAATGAAATTGCTGAAAGAAAAAATAGACATTTACTTGAAGTTGCTCGGACTATTATGTTTTCAATGAACGTTCCTAAATATTTATGCTGGGACGCTATTTTAACAGCTTCTTATTTAATACAATGAATGCCAAATCGAGTTTTACAATATACAACTCCTCTAAACAAACTGAAAAATAGTTTTGCAATTTTACAAATGTCTTCAAATATTCCTTTAAAAATCTTTGGATGCACATGTTTCGTCCATATTCCGAATAAATTTTGATCAAAATTGGATCCAAAATTTGAAAAATGCATTTTCTTTGGATATGCTTCAAACAAAAAGGCTTACAAATGCTTTAATCCCGTCACCAAAAAACGTACATTAGTATGGATGTGATCGTTATGGAAAAAATTCCCTTCTTTCACAAAAATTCACTTCAGGGGGAGTATAATATAGATGGAGAAGATGATTTTTGGCAAGTTTCTATTCCATTACCAAGAGTTGTTCTAACACTAAGTACACCTGAAGTCCTTGAAAACAATGAACCAGAAATAGTTGTTGAAAATAATAAAACCCAAGAGAAACCTAGTCAAGAGACGCTGAAATTATCTTGTCTAATACAGGGGGAGAAATACTGCATAATACAACAGCAGAACCTCAGGAAGGTGCTCCATAAAAGGAAAAATGTCCAAATTGAATTTTTAGCTCCCTCCCAATCTGAAGAACCGAATGATGATCCTTAAGAAACACATGTAATTTCTAATCCTGACCTTATTTTTTCACCAACAGAAACTCAAGATTCAGAGGTTATGAATCTAGATCTTACTATAGCCTTTTGAAAAGGAACACTTCCTTATACTACCAAACATCTCATTTCGAAATACCTATCTTACAAAAAAATCTCACACGAACATCAAGTTTTTTTGTCAAAAATTTCTAATTTGTCTTAACCCAGAACAATACAGGAAGCTCACAGTAATCTAAATTGGAGAATAACAGTGAAGGAAGAGATTGATGCTCTTTTGAGAAGTTGTTGCTTTACTAAGAGATAAGTCTACTGTTGGGTGTAAATGGGTCTTCACTACTAAAGTCAAAGCTGATGGGAGTGTCGAAAGATACAAAGCGAGATTAGTAGCGAATGATTCACTCAAACTCATGGAATTGACTATCAAAAGACATTCGCTTCGGTAGCCAAAATCAATTCTATTCGTGTTCTACTGTCCATAGCAGCAAACCGTGATTGACCCTTACATCAGTTTCACGTTAAAATCACTTTTCTAAATGGTGAATTAGAGGAGGTATTCATGGATCTTCCATCAGGATTTGAGAAGAAGTTTTGAGAAGACAAGGTGTGCAGATTGAAAAAATTCTTGTATTGGCTCAAACAATCTCCTCGCGCCTGGTTTGTGAAGTTTGGAAATGTGATTACAAAATATAGATACACTCAGAGTCAAGCTGATCATACTCTGTTTTACAAACATTCAGAAACTGGTAAACTCGCTATAATCATTGTCTATGTCAATGATATTATCCTTACAGGAAATGATACTACGAAAATTGAGACATTGAAAGAAAGATTGGCCATAGAATTCGAGATTAAAAATCTAGAAAAATCTTGGAGCTGTAAAGTACTTTCTCGGTATTGAGTTTGCCAGATCTAAGAAGGGAGGAGCTGTAAAGTACTTTCTCGGTATTGAGTTTGCCCTAAGAAGGGAATCTTTATTAATCAGCGAAAGTATGCACTCGACTTACTTAGCGAAACCAGAATGCTTGGGTGCAAATCAGCTGAAATCTCGATTGAACCAAAGAAAATGTTACAAGTGAGACAGAATAGATGATGTTAATAAAGAACAATATCAGAGACTAGTGGGAAGACTAATCTACTTGTCACACACTCGTCCTGATATAGCCTTTGCCGTAAGCATGACAAGTCAGTTTATGCACTTTCCAAATACTCATCACTTGGAGACTGTGTATCTGATTCTTAGGTATCTGAAAGGAATGCTCAGAAGAGGACTATTGTTCAAGAAAAATGAGCACTTACAGATGGAACATTTACAGATGTAGATTGGGCTGGGAGTGTTACAGATAGAAGGTCAACCCAACCTCAAAGGTCAACCTCAGGGTACTGCACTTTTCTAGGAGGAAACTTAATAACCTGGAGGAGTAAGAAGTAAAGTGTCGTGACAAGAAGCAGTGCTGAAGCTGAATTCAGATATGTGGCTTATGGGATATGTGAAGTTATATGGATTAGAAGAATTCTCAAGCAGTTAAAAATTCATAGTCCACCACCAATAAATGTGTACTGTGATAATAAGTCTGTCATCGCCATCGCCATCGCGTACAATCCTGTCCTTCATGATAGAACAAAGCACGTGGAGATAGACAAACACTTCATAAAAAAAAATGACAGAGGAGATATTTGCATGGTGCATGTTCCTTCCAACTACCAAGCGACGGATATTCTAACAAAAGGTTTTCACAGAAAACAGTTTGACGGTTTAGCGTGCAAGCTGTCTCTGAAAGATATATTCATGCCAACTTGAGGGGAGTGCTAAAAGATCTGATTTGAATTACAGAATTTATTTTCTTTCCTCTTATACACAATTTATTATCCTTCCTTCTATATATTATTTGGTAGCTGTAAAAATCATGCTTAATTAGCATTGTAATGTAATAGGAAATAATGTAACATATTTAGTTATTTTCCTTATCTAGGAGGTGGGATTCCTATATGTAAATGTACCTACCGAGTATTGCATCAATAAGAAGGAACGAATTTTCTCTCCAAGTTTATGTTGTTTTTCAACCTCTTCACTTCAGATGATGGCGGAATCAAACAGATCGACGAAGTAGACGACTTCATCGCGCCGACAACTTAGACGGTGAGAAATATCATTCCTACTTCCGAAGTTGAGCACACACCAGCAAAATGGATCCCCCACAACATACCGCCACACTGAGCACACATATGACAAACCGGCTATAAGATTTGCTACTCCGATCCGTGAGAAAATTGCAACCAAGAGGTCACTACTCGGTCCTCTCACCTTCTGCTCCCTCCATCTCAGATAGCGCTGCTTCCCTTATTAACGACTAGAATACTTTTTCTTTCGTAGTTCGTCGCCTCCATCTCTAAGGAGAACTTGAAGACTGAGCGAAGAATGTGTGAGAGAGGGGAGAGACAATGCCCTTCCCTTCCCACAGGAAAGATGGCAGAAAGGGAGTCCCGCGGCTTTGGAGGGAGGATCGGAGGCTACGGTAGTGAATTTGACTCTGATACCATGTTGAATTTCAGAATAATGCGGAATAAAACATGACTATTTTATTGATATGAAAGGGGGGATAAATAACCCTTACATGAATCATAGAATAGGAAAGCCAATAAAAAGAAAATAACATGAAAGAAAAGATATATCACCTAATATTTCTAATAATCAATTCATATTAATTATTAGAAGATAAATGAATTAGCATAAAATAGGAAAGCCTAAAATAGGAAAGGAAATAGTTCTTAATCCAATAAAATAAATATAAAATAGGAAATGAAATAACTCCTTGATCTAAGGAAATAATTTATTCCTCATAACTTCTCGCATGAATAAATTATTTCCTAATATAACTTCTAACATTAAAGAAATGATATAAGGGTGTTAATTAAGATTTAATAGATGCAAACCAAAAATTTGTGTAATGTTAACAGTTGTGCATTACCCTAACTTCATTTATGAATTCCCCCATCCTTGTTTCATATTATTTTCATTTATTTTTCTGTGCTTGTTTCCTGATTTTGAAAAATCCAATTTTAATCTTTAGGTGCAGGAACACCAATACGACGAGGATTGGGGGCTGTATCTATTTTAAAGTGGTCACCAACTGGAGATTATCTCCTAACTACAATGAGGTATGTGCAACATTTCCTTAGTTTTTTATGCTACTTTATGGTGAAATTTTTGTGTAGAATAATTTGGTTGTGAATTTCAATTTCATTGTTGACTACCAGTGATGGAACATTCTATCTCTGGGAGACTAACACATGGACATCAGAACCGTGGTCTTCAACTGGTGGGTATGTCACGGTGAGTTATGTCTGAACAACTATGCTGACTTATTTAAGGCCTTCAAAAATAGTTCATTAAACTCTTTTGATCTTCATCTTCATCACCACCATCATTAAATTTCTTATCCCAATTGAGTTCGGCTTTGTGAATTTTCATTTTACATTCATTTTTCTTGCATACTGCTTGAGATATTAGTTAGACCCACCCAATTCCTATGGATTTACATATCTAACATCTTAAATTTACTTTTTGCACTTTTACCATTCAAATCTTTCATCTCACATAAAAAATACCACCTTTTTAACTTAAAAAAAGGTGAAATACACCCTTTCATGCATAGATAAGGTAAGATGCATGCCATAAATGAAGTTTAGGAGTTAGATATGTAAATACATAGGAATTGAGTGGTATGTATATAAATTTTCCTTAAATTTATTCTAAGCAAATCATTTTGAACGTGCCGTTACCCAAGCTTATCATTTATCCCTCCTAACCTTCAACAATAATTTAAATGGTTTAAATATTTTTCTTTTTTGTAATAAATTTTTTGGCAATACACGCATGCTTGAAGTTCCGAGTTTTACTGAATTTATGTAATCAACCATCCTTTTCTGTTGCATTCTCCTCCTATAATCATAGTGTAACTGGTTATATTTGCATGGAAGACAACTTGATGCAAATTTTGCTTTTCTTGATAGGGTGCTGCTTGGGATCCTATGGGGCGCATGGCATTGCTTGCATTCTCAGAATCAAACACATTAGGTTCACTACACTTTGCTTCAAGGCCTCCAGCGTTAGGTAAGAATATGTTATATATCAAGAGACCATTTTTTTTGTTTTGTTGTTGTGATCATTCTTATAATAAGACAAAAAAAATATGTTTTTGTCCTTCACTAATCTTCCTAATCCTTCAACTCATTTAAACTATTCTGTGGAATTACATTGCTAATGACTAATTCTTCTGAATTTTGTACCATTTTTTATGGAAGTTGGATCATTATTAGGGAACATGTTTTGTTGTTTTGATCATTCGTATAATAAGACAAAAAAAATCATGTTTTTGTCCTTAACCAATCTTCCTAATTCTTCAACACATTTAAACTATTATGTGGAATTACATTGCTAATGATTAATTCTTCTGAATCTTGTACCATTTCTTATGGAAGTTGAATCCTTAGTAGGAAACATGTTTTTGAACGTTTTTGTTGAAAATTTATCAGCAGAACATGGGAGGGAACCAATTTTGTACTGAAATTTTCTGATTTCATGTTTTTGAAAGAAAATATATGACTTTTCTAAGGTGTTGGATATGACAATGAAATATTTGTGTAGCATAATTAATACTTGAATCATGTTGGGGTAGGATTTATGATGTGTCAACTGTCCAAACTATTCTCATGTTTTGCTTCTATTCTTGATGTCTCTATGCATTCTTCGACATTGTAGTGGTGTTTTGATGATCTATGCTGATGATGTTCAGTTTGGGCTTGGATCAACTGAACAGTTCCTGGGATCCTCACATATATCCATTCATCCACAACTTTTCAGTTAGAGGAATGTGTAGCTGGACAGATCAAAGATCGACAGGGCGGCAGGCTCATGGTTGCCTTAGAATCTTATTTTGTGCCAGTTCTTTCTGCACATTTTCGCAGTATGGTGCTGCATCTGCAAGAAAAATTTTTGGCTTCTGCTGCTTTCCTTATCCCTCCTCTTGGCATATTTAATTTACCATGCTCCGACAACTTTTCATAACTTGCCTTCCTGAAGACACGGCATACATTCAGTTATGTTCTTGTTTGGCTGTACAGATCTTATGTATCGGTGTGTTAAGTTCCAAAATACCGTGATGGGAATCCTTTTGCATTTGAATGAATGTTCATATCCAACGTCATATTGATGTAATTTTATTAAAAAGAGCACGTGCTTTCTAAATTTTTATTTATTTATTTTTTCAGACTACAATCGATTATCCCTTTAGCAGAATAGCTAAAACAATTACCTACATCACTTCATTGGTTGATATGCACAATTCCTACAATTAATCTACTCTTGAGCTTTTGGTCTTGGCTATAATTAACTTGATTCGGCTTCTTTTCCCATATCCCTTCACTTGGTAGCATTGAGATCAATAAAATGGAGGATTTCTTGGGTTTGTAGGCTTTGCTGCCTAATAGTTTCTATTTACCTATGGGCTGTTTGGTTTGTTAAAAAGAAAATATATAAAACGAATATAATTTAATTGAAATGTAGTATATTTGAAATACTTCTAAGTTTTTTAATTTGGTGAAAGGTAAATTCAGGAGCTTAAATTTTTAAAATTTATGGGATTAAATTTAAATATATTAAGTATAATCTCATTCTTTATAGGGTAATATGGAGAACTCCTTGTCTGGGCATTCAAAATATTGATTGGTTGATGGATAAAATAAGTATAATTGTTTTTTTCACATTGATTTAAATTTTATACGCTCCATCGTCACCTAGTTGTAGTTTTACATAAAATAGGGTTTTAACCTTATGGACGGATGTGGACAAAAAAATTTGTCCACAAAATTAATGTTAAGATAGGATCTTGGAATATATATACTTTTAAGAGTAAATTAATATAATTAATAAATATTATGGTTGATAGGAAGATAAATATTTTATGCATTCAAGTAACTAAATGGGTTGGAAAAAATCTAAGGATATTGACAGCTTAAATTTTAAACTTTGGTATTCAGGCATGAGTCACACTAAAATAATGTAGGTGTAATTATAGTTAAGATTTTGAAAGATAATATTGTAAAAATTAATAGAATTGGAGATAGAATTATAATCCTAAAGATTGTTGTTGCTACTAAAATTCTTAATGTTATAAGTATTTATGCTCTTCAAGTAGGTTTAGATATAAGTTCAAAAGAAAACTTTCGAATGACTTAGAAGAATTAATACGAATGATATATCTAGAAAGAATTTTTATTGGAAGAGATTTAAATGGGTTAACTTCAAGATAGGTCTAAAACTGGTCTTGTTTAACTCCTTTATAGTTTGGTTTGACATTTTTGTTATTGATCTATAAGGACCTTTGTGAGCTAATTTGGCTGAATAATCAACTTGATAAATTATATTACATCGACCTCTTTTTTTATTCTTTGCTCAGCTTTATACTTTCAGCAAAATGATAGTTTTTTTTTTAATTTCTTAAATTGTAAATGCAGCCTTTGTTTAAATTCTATTACTCGTTGTGAAGTTATTTTAATTAGCTTGCCGGGAAAAAAAACAAATTTCCTTGAAAATGTTTTTGCGAATCTGGTGAATGCTAAATGCAAAGTAATCTTATGTGCTATGATTTTGACTTATAATCTCTCTTCAAATTTATTTTTTTAATTTGCTTGGTACATAGTTACCATGCAAACAACCAAAAATTCCTATTACTTCGCATATTAACAATTTTAAATTGCTATAAAATTGATCTCAAAACTTAATGTAACAATTTTAAATTGCTATAAAATTGATCTCAAAACTTAATGTTTTCAAAATTTTGCATTATTGGTGTCACAACACAGTTGACCCCTCTTAGGGTCAAATAATAATACAATAGTGGTGGATGACTCAACTAGACATGATTCTCATCAAGCCTATTTTTGATTTGCACAACTCAGGACTAAGTGGGCCATGAATTGGTTTCACTCATTCGTTGCAAACATTCACAATCCAATTCAATTTGAATTTCATTCGTTTTCTCATATGATTAAACATGCATCAGCATGTCGTAAAACATATGCAGAGTTGCTGAACATTAATCATATAAAAGTACATTCCCCAAAAGTCTTCAGAATGCTTCCAAAATTTTATAATTTAAAAGATGTACAAAGGCTCAACTGGCTGATCACTCTGATGATCATTACCTTTCTTTTATAATCAATAACATATAGGAGTACAACAATAACAACAACAACAAAGCCTTAATCCCACAACGTGGGCTCGGCTACATGAATCCTTTTTCTCCATTGCGTACTATTTAGTGTCATATTTTCATTTAGTTCTAATAAATTAAGATCATTTTTTATACAATAAGCCTAAGTTTTTTTAGGTCTACCTCTGCCTTTCTTAACATAAGTCTAATCTAAAACATTTACTCTCCTAATCGGATCATCAGATAGTCGACGCTTATTGTGACCAAACCATCTAAGATGACTTTCTATAATTTTGTCCGTCACAGAAGCTACACTAGCTACACCAACTCTATCACAGATATATTCATTTCGCATTATGTCTCTAAGTGTAAAGCGAGTGTAAATCCACTCGTCTACCTAATCATTCTCATCTCGGCAACACTTAACTTAGTATTATGTTTCTCTTTTAAAGGCCAACATTCAACGCCATAGAACATTGCAGGTGTCACCACTATCTTAAAAAATTTTCCTTTCAGTCTAAGCGGTACTTTTCTATCACACAAAAGGCTCATAGCATTCATCCACTTCAACCAACCAACTTGAATTCTACTATTAACATCCCCATCTATATCATCAATGCTTTGAACAACAGACTCGAGATATCTAAATCGTTCACACCTTTCAATAATTTGATCACCCAAAGTTACACTTCTGTCACTAGAGCTACTACTAATATTACATTCCATGTATTCAGTTTTAGTTCTACTCAAATTAAGGCCTTTAGACTCCAATGTAGACCTCCATAATTCAAAGTTTTTCTGGGCTTTTTCTCTCGTCTCATCCACGAGAAGGATATCATCAACAAAAAGCATACACCAAGGTGCATCCTCCTGTAAATGTCTCCAGAAAGCCCATCCATAACTAATGAAAAAAAAGATATGGGCTTAAAGCCGATCCCTGATCTAATCCAACAGATATAAGTTTGAACACAAGTAACAACTCTAGTATACATATCTTTAATGACTTGAATATAAGTCATATCAACACCTTTCTTCTCAAGAACTCTCCAAAGGATATCTCTTAGAACCTTATCGTAAGTTTTTTCTAAATCAATAAAAGTCAACTGTAGATTCTCCTTATTATCTTTGAACTTCTCCATCAAACTTCTCAATAAATGCATAGCTTCCATAGTAGACTTGCCCGACATAAATCCAAATTGATTATGAGAAATCTTTGTAATACATCTTAACCTATGTTCAATTACCTTCTCCCATAATTTTAAAGTATGACACATCAACTTTATTCCTCTATAATTTGCACACTCTTATGCATCCCTTTATTGTTAAAAATGGGACCAAACCTCTTCCTCCACTCCTCAAACATCTTTTTAGTTTTTAAAATAATATTAAAAAGTTTAGTGAGCCAAGAAACTCCCAAATCTCCTAAACATTCCCATACTTCAATTGTGATATCATAAGATTCTACAAACTTTCTACCCTTGGTTTTCTTTAAAGCCTCATCAACTTCTTTTTTACTAATGCGACAGTAAAAATGAAACGTTTTATTATTATTAATGATATTAAGATCACTAAGGTCAATTATATTTTCAGAAATTTTATTAAAAAGTTTATCAAAATAACTCTCCTACCTATGTTTAATATCATTTTCTAAGAAAAACATTTTTTGATTTTCATCTTTTTTATAATATTTTTTCATTTTCATCTTTAATACAATTTACTTGAGTTAAATATTTACTTTTCTTTTCTCTTTGTTAGACTAATTTATACATATATTTTTCACCCTTCTTAGTATCTAGTCTATTATAAAGATCATTAAAAGCAGAATTTTTAGCTGCACATATTGTTCTTTTAGACTCCCTGCGGGCCGTTTGATATTTTTTTTAGTGTTCTTTTAGACTTCCTGCGGGCCGTTTGATATTTTTTCTAGTTCTTTAAACTTTTACATTTAAACCAATTTTTATAAAATAACTTCTTATATTTTATCTTTTCTTGCACCTTATTATCCCACCACGCACATTATTATTTCAACAAAAATTTTTATTTATAGAAACTTTTCTTTTGATTTTTCAAGTACATCTTTTGCTACTTATTTAATAGTATTTGCTACTTTATCTCGCATAGTATTTACTTCATCATGAACATCCCAAATTTTGAAATATTGAAGTTTAATCATAAAAATTATTCTATTTGTGTCTTTTAAGTTTCTCCATCTAATTCTACGATGACGAGTCCTAGTAGTTTTTATTTTACAACTCTTCATTTTAAAATCTAGAACTAATAATCGATGTTGGGTACTTAAATCCTCACTTGGAATGACCTTACAATCTTTATAATTTTGACAATCTCTTTTTCTTGTAATAAAATGATCAATTTGTGTTTTATTGGATCCATTCTTATAAGTAATAAGACGCTCATCTCTTTTCTTGAATAAAATATTAATAATAAAAAAATCACACGCTAAATCTAAATCTAAAATAGCTCTATCTTCTTCATCAGTCACTCCAAAGCCGTAGGTACCATGAATATTTCTAAAATCTTCTGCCATTCTATCAATAAAATATTAATAATAAAAAAATCACACGCTAAATCTAAATCTAAAATAGCTCTATCTTCTTCATTAGTCACTCCAAAGCCGTAGGTACCATGAATATTTCTAAAATCTTCTGCCATTCTATCACATGTCCATTTAAATCTTCTCCAATAAAAATTATTTCTTGAAGAGGTATCATTTGTATTAAGTCTTTTAAGTCTTTTCAGAATTTATCTTTAGATCCTATATTCAAACCTACTTGAGGAGCATAAGCAGTGTTAAAGTATGATTTTATTGACGAAAATAAAATAACGTGTATTTTTACCTTTGACTAATATGAGTGACAAAAGTACAAAATAAGTATGCTTTAATCACATGAACTATGTAAAAAAGAGTGTAGAAGCAGTAAGCATAATAAATTATAACAAACATGTATTTCATTCATCCCTTGCACAAATCTATGAATTTTTTTTAACTGCTTTATACTCAATATCTATCATCTTTGGAATGTCATTTGTAGCTACAGAGGCTTTGACTTAATTTTTTTCTTTGGGTCATCACTCAGCCCATCAGCTATCACAACTACTAGTAAATGTTGGTCATCTCCTAGCATAATAATTATCAACAACCTCCTGATACCAATAGATCTATTCTAGCTTAAATATCAGTAGTCGGGAAATCTTTACCTGAACTGCTCATTTGTATAATAATCTACTTATCATAACACGTGTCATTTTCTTAATCATTTTACTTGTTAAAGATCATTTTTCATATGCATATATAATTGTACAAGTATACATGCGCACAATTGGTTTAATTAATACCTTACAAATTCAATAAAAACAATAAAATTAGTAGGGTTTACTTGAGCTTTTTTTTTTATAATATATGCACGTATTCAACAACATGCAAAAATTTCAACAACATGCAAAAATTTTATATACAATCTAATACCAATATATTACACATTATAATCCTCGAGCTCATTGTCTAGAATACATTGCCTGGAATCACAAGCCCCCCTTAAAATTTTAGGAATTCTTAATTTAAACATAATTCAACATGTTATAAACTCGGTTACATATTTTTTTGAAATTGACTTCTCATACCAACCTGTGCTCTCCCTATTCCCCAATTTCTTATCCTACCACCTACTGAAAAATGTATTTAACATACTGCATTACAATATAATCGAAAGGAATTATTAGTTTAATGATATGACAATTAAATATTTTGCTTAGTTATCAAAATTTGACATTTATTGTATGTATGAGCCCCCTCCAAATACTTATATTCCTCCCAAAAATTAATCTCCTAGCTGAATCGCGTAAAAAAAATGGTTCAATCACGTCAACTGCACTACTATCACGGTTCCGCCCCCAGCTACAGTTACCAGGACGTGAGAAAGGCAATGAACAGATGAAATTAGGGAATTAAAGGATTAAATCAAAAGATTATATGACATTCTTACCCCAACTATAACTTTCTCCCAAAATCTTCTCCCCTTTCTTTTCTCATCTTTCTTTGTCTATTTCCCGCAAGATTGACTTACCTGAGAGCTTCACCTCTCTGCTGCCCTTCAGCGCCTGACCGATTCCCACCATAGTTTTGGGATTGTGGAATGCCCAAGCACATGAAAAATGAAAGTGCGAAAGAAGGCAAATTGAATGCGGGGAAAAGAGAAAAAACTTGTGCTCCTTAGTCACAACCGTTAAAATGGTTTGCAAAGTGGATTTGCTACAATGCTAGATACTAATAATGGGATTTAATTAATTTAATTAGGTAATAAAAGTAGTATTAAGTTAATATTTTATATTTTATTAAATAAAATATATTAATAATTAAAATATACTTCAAATTGATCGACACAAAATGTACTTTTTTATAAAAACAATTTGGGCACTTGACGGGGCTTTACGTAACCGATGGTTAGTCCAACTGGGACAGCTGGATCGGTTCAGGGAGGGGTCAAGGGAACCGGTTGGCCCAATTATTTGGGTTAGTGTTGACACCCAAGTCCTCCTCTTCTACAATTATAAATATATTCTTTGCTTTGTTTAGGATTAGTTTTTGCTGAGTTTTCTGTCAGCAGCGCCGTCGACGTCCATGTTTGTCCTTTTAAGCGTTGTTCCGAAGGTGAAAAGGTGCTCCGGCTGCAACTCGTCTTGTGGTAGTGTTTATCTACCCTTCCTCGCTTCCCCAAATTTATCCAAGCCGCCAGATTTGCTGTCGTCTCTGCCAGAATTGCTCTTTAAGTGTTCACCACTTTCGCTCTCATCGTAGGGTGTCTTTTATGTTTGTTTTGATTATTTTTCTAGTGTCAACAGTCTTTGTTTGTAACCCTATGGTATTTTCATTTCGATCGTGGTTTGGGTTAACTCCGGTATCATCGCATTCGAGAGGTGAGAAAAAATTAGGCATATTTTAAAATAATCAAAGTCTTACCTAATGTGGGCAAAATCGGGTACTACAGTTGGTCATTGATTAACAATGATAAACATGGGTTGAATTCTTTTTGAGAACCTGTATTTTGTTTTTCCTTCACTGTTCTTTATTTTGCTTCTTTACTTGTCCTAACTTTTTTCAGTTTTCTGTAAAAGTTCTTGTTTCCTTGGCATCAGATGCACATCTACTTCCTGTGGAACTGCCAGAAATTTCTTCCTTGACCGGAAGGTAAAATCAGAGTTCATTATATAAAATCCATTTTCTTGTGTTCCTTTTTTTTGTCTTGCAATTCATGGAAAGCAAAAACGAAAGAATGAATGTGAACAGTTTGGAAACTGGCGTTAGGTTGCGGCTACAGTAATGCAGAAGCTTTTGTATTTTCACAATTTTTTTTATTTGGATTTTCACTATTTGAAATCACTGTTACTGGTTTTTCTGGATGTGAAGCTATTGATTCCGTGGTCTTAAAAAAGTATCTGAGCCTACTCGTATGCTCATTTTTTTCATTCATTTAGATTTTTCTTGGGCTATTCCTTGGGCTATATCTCTGTTTTTGGTTGAGCCTTTCAAATAGTTGCATTTAAATTTAAAAGCTTAAACAGCTACCTGACTTCTTGAAAAGATATTAAGTCCCGTTATAACACTTTGGCAGTATAACCCAGAGTACTTGCATGGAGGAGAACAATTCTATCCATTTGTAGCACCAAACCTATGTAACTACGTAAATTTATAAATTAGAAACGGTGTGGAATGTCGGCTGACCAAGATTGGAGGGAGCATTGGCGATGGATGCTGTAGAATTTCTTTTGAAATTATTTTCAGCTTGAACACTCCTCTGAACTCGTGGAATATTATTAAACCAAACACACAAACATATAATTAGATATTTAAGATTTATAGAAGATGTGATAACTTAATATAAGAGTGTTCAAGTTTTAAGCATAATAAAAATACATTACACATTATTACTATTACATAATCTTGTAATCAACTAGAACAACCTCTAAATATGTAGCCACATAAGCGATCACAAACAAATGTCCACAATAACATTGATACGACACAAATTTACCTATGCTATATGTGAGCATCTAACTTTAAGCACAAACAAGTATATCTACTTTATATACGAGCACAAATGTCTTGAGATTTGAATCACCAAATGAACATTCAAGCATAAACGATGATAAAGCAAATTTGTAGGAATCTAAAGAAAACTGCTGTAAAAAAAATGAATACAAGATATTTTTACATTGTTTAGCACCGAACTAGCATACATCTATGCATACACACTCACTTTCTTGGAATTTGACTAACCATTAAGTAGAAAAACTTATTTTATTGAGCCAATGAAGAAAGTTACAGGTGTGCTTTAATCCAGACGACTAATCATCATGATTAATGCTCCTTAATCCAAACTTTACATTACAATGCTTCTTCAAGTCCTCCAATACTCATCATCACGGTTTTGAAAAAATGTTTGAGGCGTGAGCCTTGAGTCTTGAATTGAGTCGCAGGAGTGCTTTATGTCCTAATTTTCATTGGTACAGGTGAGGCTTATGCCTTTTAGCAATAAGATGCACGCCTTGAGATGCAATGCCTTGAGGTGCTAGAGGTAGGTAGCACCTCATTTTCTTAATTATGTTAATTTATATGCTTATATTATTAATATATTTAATCCAATATTATGCCTTTATACAATATACACCCACACACAATTGAGCAGCCCTCACAGGGGTTAGGGTTTGTTCTCTGCTTTTTTAAACCCTTTGTTTCTCTGTCAAGCATCGTCCCAAGCCCATTTTTTGTAGCAACTTCTAATTTGGCTCTTTGTTGAGCGTCATTCTCTCTTCTTGAGCCCGTTAGCCTAAGCCTGACAACCTCAACCCATTAGAGCTTTTCTATCGAGTGTGTTCTTTAATGTTAATCAGAGTCTTCCTCTTCTTCATGACTTTCTCTTGTTTGCCTTATCTTCCTGTGATGTTTGGTCACTTAAATATAAATTTAGTTTTTCAGGATTACTTTTATAGATAATAATTTCTTAATTTTTTTTAATATGTTTTTAAAGATTATTTTGCTAAAAGGATATTTATGGCAATGGTCATATGGAAACGAGTTTGTGCTTTCTTGTGTTATGATTATCTCTATGTATTTGGTTTAGAGTTTAGTAATAATTTCTATTTGCCTTTTATTGTTGTTGGGGTTTTAATAATTTGTAGATTAGTTTTGTTTAATTTTACAAGCAATTTTGTCAAATATATCCGATTAATCAATTGAATATGATCACATTGTAGGTTGAATAGGAGAGCTCTGCTTTGTTTCTGTGCTTTAGATGACCTAAATTATGTTTGTCGTGTGCATTTAAGTACCTAATGTTTAGTAGTAAATCACAACTAATTAGCAGTAGTTTTCCTAAATACTAAGTAGTACTTACTTAAACTTGCTTGATAGCTAGTTTATATTTTATTAAGCTTAAAAAAAAAAGGTAGAAGTTGTAATGCTCATGTAGGTTTATGATAAATTTTTTTGATAAATGTAATGCTAATTTGATATAATCTGAGACATCTAAGATAGTCCTCTTTCTTAAATAATTTTGTTTAATAATTTAATTTATTTCCTTAGCTTTTAAATTTTTAATAATGTTAATCAAAGAGTAGTGTTGTATGCTTAGCATGAATTTTATTTAAAGCTTTATGCATGTGCTTGATTTAACAATGCTAATTAGTTATAGCATGAGGCATGGGTTTGATTACAAGAGTTTTGCATGTTTCATTTATACTTATTTTATCTTTAATTATTTTTTTCCTGTATGTGAATTTTCCTATTCCAAAACTATTATATTATTATTAAACCCATTATATTTTTATTAAATGATATTGTTATTATTATTATTTTATTAGAATGGGTGGTGTTGCAAGAAGAAGAGATCCAACTTGAAAGTATGGCAGTCACGTTGAAGTGCCAGAGAAGGTACAAAGAAGGGATATGTTTACTTTAAATATAAATTTTGTGACAAATGATTTGCTGTTGGTGTTAAAAGATTTAAAGATCATTCAACTATGTTGGAGCATGTGAGAAAATGTCGGATGTTATTAAGGAATATGTTAAATATTTAAAAAAGTATGTCATCTCAAAAGAAATAGTACAAAGAAATATGAAAGAGATGGTTGAGAATAGCTCTTATTGTGATTTTTCAATATGATGTCTCCAACAGTAAAAGTCATTTGTTTTTTCTTGATCGAGGAATTTGGCGACCAATGAAAAGATTTGTTGTGAATATAGGTGAAGATGAGAATTTAAACATTCAAACGGTTTCTATTAAAAAAAAAAAAAAGGGCAAAAGTAATTTAAGTATAATGAAAGGAAATATGGGGTTTGAGCTTCAAAAAAGCAAGAGTAATTTAAGTATAATGATTACTTAATTGAGTTATTAATTTGTTATTTTATTTGAAAATAAATGTTGAATTCAATCTTAAATGATATAGGGATTAAGAGAAAAGGATTGATAATTGAAGACAATTTTGAAGATGATAATACAAAATTTGAGAATGATAGAATTATTACATATGATGATACTTTCAAAGATGATGAAAATGATGATGAGGTCACTAAGGATTATGATCTTTGTGGCATTTAAATTCTAAATGAGTACTTTAAAGCTTAAAATCTTGTTTCAAACTTTTTGTCTTATGGTAACATTTAAGATTAGGATTTATGATTGATCTCTTTATAATGATGAATGAAACAAATATGTTGTTGTTTTGTCATATTTATGAATTATATTTAATTTTATGAGATTTTAATTCTTTTATTTCGAGGTTTATTCCTCGAACCTTAAGAGGGCTTATGCCTCGCCTTCCTAGGACAAAATGTCTTAGTTCTCAAATTCACCTTTTTAAATATTGCTCAACACTTATAAGTTTTGTAAAAGTCAACCAAAATTTTTTCAAAATTTCAGTGGCTGACTTATGGCTATCTGTTAGCTTACAATTTGTACTCTAGAAAGATTACAAAATATACAAAAAAGTTCAATGCTGAACTAATATAACGATTGAGAAACATGGTGATCATGCAAATGGAAGCTTCGAGGGATTCATACTTTGAAGAACACCTTAAACTATCCGTGAAAACACTTCAAAATGATTTTACAATAAAACTCTCAAATCTTTCTCAATTCCATAAAATTTTTAATCTCATTAAATCCACTATTTAAAGGCAAGTGAGAAAGCAAGAGAAGGCATTCCAAAAGTTGTTCAATGTAGAATGCGATGCATCCAACATGGGAATATGAGTATTGCTTAGTCAGGGAGGTAACCCCACCGCCTTTTTCTGTGAGAAACTAAATGATTCCAGGAGAAAATACTTGACGTGTGACAAGGAGTTTTATGCTATAGTGAGAGCTTTTGAGCACTGAGGCCATTACCTGCTGACAAGTGAGTTCACGCTATTCATGAACCGTGAAGCTTTGAAATTCTTGAACAATCAGAATAATTGAAGGGCCGACACGCGACTTGGGTAGAGTTATTGGCATTAAGCACGAGGCGGGAGTCCAAACCGTGTAGCAGATGCGCTGAGCCACCGACACTTGCTGATCATTGTGATGTAGGCTTGCTTCGTGGACTTTGAGGTAGTAAAGCAGCTTTATGAGACAGACAAGAATTTCCAAAAAAAAATTGGGAACAATATCCGGAGAAGCCCACTGGGTAGTACTACATAATTGAGGGTTACTTGTTCTACTAGAGTAAATTGCGCGTTCCTAGATGTTGACTGAGGGAGTCTATTTTTCAGGAGAGCTATAGTGGAGGCCTTTCAGGGCATTTTTGGCAGGGACAAGTCTTCTGCATTCATGAGAGAACACTTCTTTTGGCTTTGACTAGCAAGAAATATAAAACGACACATCAGACAATGTAAGACTTGTCATATGGCAAAAAATAAGGGGACAAAATATAGGGCTATACACCCCTTTACCAGTATTAGAGGAGCTGTGGACTTAGCATGGATTTGTTGTGGGACTTTCGAGGCACAACAAATAAGGATTCGGTCACGGTCATCATGGATTGATTCTCGACGACGACACGTTTTGTACTATGCCACAGGACACTGAATGCCTTGTACATACGACTTGTACTTCAGAGAAATTGAGAAATTGCATGAAATACCCAGGATCATTACGTCAGACAGTGATGTTAAGTTTTTGATCCACTTTTGGAGGATATTGTGGGGAAAACTAGATCCTAAGCTCCAATTCAGTTTTGCAGCTCACCCCAGACGAACAACCAGACGAAGGTAGTAAACATGAGTCTTTAAAATCTGTTGAGATGCTCTATTACAAAGAATATCAAATAGTGAGACTTGATTCTGGCCGATTTTGCATATAATAGATCCATGAGTCAAACTACGGATCACACCCCATTTGGTGAAAATGTGCATATTGCATTAATATAACAAAATAATTCACAAAAAATCCCCAAAAAAAGTTATAAAAGTTACACAAAAGGGGTAGTGTGGTTGGCGTCAGCCTCTACTCAAAAAGTTGGGGTCACAAGTGTGAGCATCCCAAACAAAAGACCTATTCAAAGCAAGCTGATCACAAAATTGGACTGCTTTGTTACAATCTTTATGCGCAAAAAGAAAAGGGACTTCTTCAAAATAAAAAAGAGAAGCTATATCAGGACCATTACAGAAAATTTGGTTTCAAGCCTCAGTCGCCATACCTTGACGTGGTTGATGATCGTCTTGTTATCCCCTTCAATAATAATTTCTTTGGTATCGAACATCCATGGTTCCAACAAGGTACGTAGAAGAGAACCACCTCAAATTCCACAAGTGAGCAATCCGAATGAGTCAAGTGTTAGTTTGCCACACAAAAAACCTTCCCAACTTCGTCCCGAATAAGCACACCCAAACTGGGTTGGTTGTTAGGAGAAAGAGCTCCATTAATGCTGGCTTTCAGTACAGTGTGAAACGCCGTCATATGAGTGAGACATGAAAGGATAGTGGCAGCCATAATAATCGGTGTCTCGTACGACCGATTATGCTTTTTCGCATTGCGAGCATGCCAATTGTGGTAAACAACATAGCAATAGACACGACCCCACTCCACGGAGGATCGAGGGAGTTGACTCAATGCGGTGACAGCCTTCTCATAAGAGTTGAAAGTGGGGATTTTCATTCTCCATTTGGACAAGCAATCGAGAATTTCTTTAAGGACCTTGCTGGTAGCAACAATGTGAGTGTACTCCTCACTCATATTACATCCTCACAGGCATAAAACATCTTCGATGATCCCCCGTCAATGTAGCTAAGCATTTGTTGGGTCACACCCCATTTGAGATTGTGTACGGACGCAATCCATTTGCTCACTTCACTTGAATTAGTACCATTACTGCCGACGTCAAAGATTAGTGTGGATATTGAGAAACGGGTGCACGAAATTCAAAAACTTCACGAAGAGATCGGAAAAGAGATCACCAAGCAGAATCACAAGTACCAGATACATGTAAACAAGACAAAGATAAATGGTGACCTTTAAGGAAGGAGATCTAATGCGGATTAGGCAGAAGAAAGAGAGATTCCCAATAGGAGCATTCAAAAAACTCATACCTAGAGCAGATAGACCCTTCAGAATACGCCCTACAAGATCAACCTATTAGGGAATTATAATGTTTTAGCCTATTCAATGTCGTGAACTTAAAGCCCTTTTACTAAGATTCAGAAGCTTTGACCGATGAAGTCGAAGCTCCCCCACTCTCGAAAGACTGACACGGGTGACTTAGGGGAGGTTGGGCCTGAATGAACCGGCCAGTGTGTTCAATAGGAGAAAACTCTCGGTCCAACAGTAGGCTAGGCTGGTCCCCTCCTCCCTCTTTCATTGGGCGAGAATTAGTCTCCCCCTTCATTTTCAGTTTTCCCATTTATATTTCTATTCTAAGTATATGTTTGCTGAGTTTAGGGTTCATTCTTGTTTTGTTTTCAAATTTTTGCCTACAGGCTTCTTCCATAGCTAGGGTTATATTCGGGGACAGACGGTGCTCTGCCTGTATCCTGCTTTGAGGTGGTGTTCATCTTCCCCATTGCTGCCCCTCCTCTTAGCAAACTTCCCTACCGCCGCATCTCCTTTGCTGTCATTGCTCTCTTCAGGCCGTCTTTTTATTGTTCCTATTGCCGCCAGCCCATCCACGGGTTGTTCCAATGCCGCTTGCCCTCGAGTCACCCTTGTCAGTTGCTGCCAAACTACACTCTTGCTGTTCCTGCTGCTGCCAACCCATCCGTGGCATGCCCTTGCTACCGCCAACCCACCTTGGGTTGCTTTTGCTTCCGCTAGCCCTCGTGTCACCCCCCACCTATTGCGGCCAAACCCTTCTATCACCCCACCTGTTGTCGCTAACCCTGCAACAGCCCTCTCCACCAACTCCCACTTTTCTTTGGGCCCCACCTCGACATGCCGTCACCCTGGTCAATTCTCACCCTAGTTTTGTGTCATGTCGTGATTTTCCCGTTTTCAAGTGCCTTGTTTGTAGTCATATTTTAATTTCAGCAACAAAGTATTATTCGATTGTGATTTTTGGGTTACCTGCGGTATCAAAAATAGTTAGCAAATCATTAGTTGCTTCTCAAAAGACATTATGAGCAAAATCATTAATGAGCTACATGAGTCATTAAGACTCATGGGATGACCAAAAATAGGGTACGGGGGGCATGAAACTGTGAGTATATATTAATTAAAATATAAATTTAAATCATGGAGCTCCAGTTGATGCATGGTTTGGAGCCTTTAATATAAGTGTACTTAGCCTTACATTTCATTTTCTGAAAGGTTACTTTCACAACTCAAAATTTTAACCTTCTAAATACACTAAAGGCAACTTCGCTATGGCTTGAAATCCACCCCTTTGTTTGATAATAATATATCTAAATAAAATTCTTTAAATTTTATGAATTTCCTCCATCTATGCTAAATTCTCATATTTCTAAAACTAGTTATTATGTTTGTCAGAAGAGAATTTATAGCCTTATCTTTATGATATTGCCCTATTAGGGGAAGTAATAAGTTGAACTTAGCATGATTCAACTAACTTGAGCTTGGCTCATCGGTATAATAACATATGCTCAAACTCAACCTTAGGCTAAAATCGAGCTCATATGATGAGCTCTACTTCTAGTAGGAGAGGGTATAGTTTGCGTGCTTTTGAATAAGAGGAAGTTATGGTGGGACCTGTTGGTGATGTCCTTTAAAGAGCACAAGTCATGACATGACCTACGAGCGATGGCAATTGAAGAAGAGGGTAAGTTGCTACGGGACAATGATAAAAAAGTGGAAGTTGCAAGATTCACGATGCAACTATCTGGTGACGCGGAGCTTGACTCTCACAGGGAGAGGCTGATCGGTGTGGGTCCCCCTTAGTTATCTATTAGTATTTATATGTATTCTTTTGTTTTAAGGTTCAATTTTTGTTGAGATATTTGTTCGGAAAACCGCCGATGTCCAGTTTTCCTTTTCTACAGTTATATCCAATGGCGAGAAGACGCTCCGACTGTAAGTCATCTCGAGGTGGTGTGTATCCCCCCTTTTCGGCTTGGTGCTGCTGCCTTGCATCCCTTCTCCTTGCAGCCAGCTATTTCCCCTGCACCTTCCTTGCTTCTAGCCGCTAGCCCCATTTCCCTGTCTTGTTTCCAACCATCGTCCCTAATTCCCTACCATGCTTCTAGCCGCCAGCCCAAAGTCTCTTCCATGTTGTCTGTCACAAAACCCCAATCCCCCCTTACCTGCTGCTGCCGCCAACCTCACAAGCACCTCCACTCATTGCACAATTCCTCTCATACATCTCCACTTACTGCCGCAAGCCCACTTATTATCACCTGCCATTTTCTCTACCCATACAACCCCTCTTAGTGAAGTCACAATCTCCCAGCAATCCCATCCACTTACAGTCCAGTTGGTGTTCTCCACCGTGTTTGTTTGTCGTTTATTTCTTATTTTGAAGAGTCTTCGTTGTAATTGTTTGAATTTCAACAATAATAGTTTTTTTTTGTTCCGGTTTTGGTAAACTCTGGTATCAGTTGGTATCAGAGCTAGCTTAACTTTAGTCATGTTCTAGGGTTTTCTAGCATCTACATACCCAAGCCATCTTCACCAAAATTTTTCTTTCATACCACTAGTTACCCATTCTACTCTCACAAATCCAAAACCCTAACCATGCCACCAAGGAGATATAGGCTTGGGTTCACTCGAAAAGAGATACAATAAGAGTTCCTTCATCTTCAATAGAGGCTTGCAGGGATTGATGATGAAACGTAGTGGGAGATTACCCTTGATCATGAGATGGAGAATCAAAGGGAAGAAATAGATAATTTGAATCCCTTCCATTGGGATAACATCAACGATCATGAGGACAGAGTCCGACACATTTGAATTCAATATCAGAGGAGGCTGGGAGAGCAAGCCACATATGGAGGATACATCGATTTCAACATCAAAGTGGATCTACTGAAATTTGATGGAAGTATGGATTTTGACGACTTTATAGATCGGTCACAATCTGTTGAGCGAATCTTCGATTATAATGAAGTGCCAGATGATAAATAGGTAAAACTAGCAGCCATCAAGTTGAAGAATAGCGCCTTCTTGTGGTGGAAAAACTTGCAGTGACAGAGAAAGAGACAAGACAATGATGAGATTACCAAGTGAGAAAATTTGAGAAAATAAATGCAGATGAAATAATTACCTGCTCATTTTCGCCAGAATATATTTCTGACTTCACCACATTCAACATAGATACTTATTAATAGAGGAGTTCACGACGCAGTTTGATCACTTGCATATGAAGTGTGAGTTGGTTGAGTCAGAGGAACAAAACACAATATACCTGGTGGGGGGGGGGGGGGGGGGGACTAAAGCTCACTACTAGCAACATTGTGCAATGGCAACTTTATTTGTCACTGGGAGATGTATAAACCTTAGCCCTGAAGGTGAAGAGACAACAAAAACAGAACAGACAACCACCACCAGTCCGAAAACCACTTGCAGTTAAAGACACCAGTACGAACATGCCTCAGGGAGTTGAGAAAATTGGTTCGGATAAGGATAAAGCCACCTCCATTGAGAAGAAGATTGAGAAGAGAAGCACACCTACTACAATTCTTGCCCGAAATTGCTTTAGATGCCATGGATTTGTGCACATCAGCTCCAGTTGCCCGACGAGCTGAGTCGTGTCTCTTATTGTGCAGGGCGCCGTGGAGGAGGTTAGTGGCGAGGAGTTAGCTGAGGAACAGGTGGAGTTGTATCATCTCTCACCCGATAAAGCTGCAGCTGTAGCTTTATTTGTCACTGGGAGATGTCCAGACTTTAGCCTTAAAGGTGAAGAGACTACAAAAATAGAGCAGACAACCACCACGAGTCCGACAACCACTTGGATCTAGAGACACCAGCAGGAGCACACCTCATGGAGTTGAGAAAATTAGTTCAGATAAGGACAGAGACATCTCAAGTGAGAAAAAGCCTGAGAAGAGTAGCACTCCTACAGTTCCATCGCGAAAATTCTTTAGATGCCATAGATTTGGGCACATCACCTCCAGTTGCCCAACGATTGAGTCGTGTCTTTTACCAAGCAGGGTGCCGTTGAGGAGGTTGGTGACGAGGAGGTAGCTGAGGAACAGGGTGAGATATATCATTTCCCACCGAATGAAGGCGAGATACTTATAGTTCAATGGGTCCTACTGATCGAGGATACGAGTGATCCGCAGTGGCTTTGCCACAACTTATTCTACATCTGTTCACTGTGAATGGAAATGTAAGTGGTCTCATCATCAATGAAGGGAGCAACAAAATTGTGGTATCTTTGTAGATAGTGGAGATATTGGGCCTCATGACTCAAAGACATTCCCGTCCATATTCTATGTCATGGTTGAAGAAAAAGAATAGTGTCATCATTGACAATAGGTGCCTAGTGGATTTTTCTATTAGAAGGACTAGGTGTTGTGTGAAGTGGATATCGTGACAATTTGACCATAGGACTCAACAAGATAGATTCAGAAACACATACTCCACCAATGAGGGAAAGCACGTCGTCCTTCTTCCTTCGGCGACGCAGGAGATCACAGGTGCCCTAGCCAGTAGAGCAACATCAGTGGAATCAATTTTGATGATGATAGAGGATGATGCGATTGAAACACCGATTACAGACATGTGACAGTCATGACGAAGAGCATTTCAAGATATCTTGATTGATGCCTTATCGTCCTAGCCACTATCATTTGGAGAGATTCAGATTATCGTCACGTCAGAGCATGGGGTGCCAACCTTAAGTTACTTTAGGGGATTCAACAGTATATGCGTGATGAGTATTCCCAAAATATTGAACCGAGATGGATGTTTGCTCGCAAGAGGGGAAAAATCCTCGACTGCTTTGGGAGATGGTGTAGCCATTCGTGGGATCCAAATTCTCCTAGAGCCGTAGTCGAAAATTCTTCAGCTCCGAAAGATTACAATAACTCCGTCATTTTCACGTGTAACCAAAAGTTTTAGTGATTGAGGTTGAATCTCCCCCAACCCTGGGAGATTGACGCTGGGCTCGATTCCAAGGGAGAGGTTATTCGGTTCGGTCAAGGCTGATCGGTTCGATCCAGGCTGACCGGTTTGGTCAGCATAAATCTAGGGCCAGCTGAACATTGCCTTGACGCTAGGGTTGCCGCCCAAGTGAGGGGGGTCCCCCTTAGTTATCTATTAGTATTTATATGTATTCTTTTGTATTAGGGTTCAATTTTTGTTTGGACAGCCGCCGACATCTAGTTTTCCTTTTCTTGGGCAGTATTCAATAGCAAGAAGATGCTCCAGGTGTAAATCATCCCGAGGTGGTGTGTATTCTCTCCTTTTCGGCATGTTGCCGATGCTCATGCTTTTGCATTCCTTCTCTCTATAGTCAGTTATTTCCCCCGCACTTTCTCTGCTTCCAACCGCTAGCCCCACTTTCCTGTTTTACTTCCAACCGCCATCTCTAATTCCCTGCCCTGCTTCCAGCTGGCAATCCCAACTCCCTTCAATATTCTCTGCCACAAAACCCCAACCTCGTACTTGTTGTTGTCGCCGACTCCACCAACACCTCCACCCACTGTCGCAATCCCTCTCCTACACCTCCACCTACTACCGCAAGCCCAGTTCTTACCACTTGCCTCTACCCATACAACCCTTTCTAGTGCTGTCGCAATCTCCCAACAATCTCGTCCACCTGCTATCCAACCGGTGTTCACCACCCTCGCCCTCACTCTAGGGAATCGTTTGTGTTTGTTTATCGTTTATTTCTTGTTTTGAAGAGTCTTCACTATAACAGTTTGAATTTCAACAATAATAATTTCTTTTCATTGCGATTTGGGCTAACTCTAGTATCAGTTGGTCAAGCCCGAGATCAAGTGGTCACATGATTTGATGGCATCCACACAGTTGCCCCTTATAAGAACGATGTTTTTTTTTCCTCATTCTAGATATATTCCGTTCTCTCCTTACCTAGTTTTGACTGCTATACCTAGCCCTCTTCATCGCTCCTTCTGTTCACGACCACTCTTAGAAACTCCTAAGTTTCAGTGATTCCATGTTTGTCAACCCCAACATCAATTGTTTTGTTCATCTTCGTCGTTTCTTCGCTTTTTTGCCTCCTAGGATTTCAATGGTCCCATATCATCCACTTTCGTTGTTGTGGCTTCGGTTGCTCTAATCATTTTTAAGTATTTTCACCTTTTGTCTGCATGACTTGCTCTTTTGCCAATGTGATAGGCGGGTTGTTGGATTTATTGTCTATATAATGCTCGTTACTCTTTCATCAAATTTAAGATTCTAATTTACATAGCCAAGCCTTTTCTTTTCAATAAAATCTTACTCTTATTTTCACTGATGGATAGATCGTTGAGCTTGCTCGATCATTCGCTTGTACTATTGTTAAAACAAATTTTTGGGGCTATCCCAACATGGATATCATTGCCAGTCTTGTCAAAATTGCAATTGATTGGTGAATTTTGAGTTGTTCTTTTTTCTTCATCATGTTATTATCAAGCTTTTTACATTCAGATTATATCAAGTTTTCTTCTTGGTCTTCCCATTTTGATGTATGAGAGGAATTGCCTAACACCTCTTTTTGGGTAGCTTTTTTAAGGTTATGTCTTCAGTACTTACAACTATTCAACTTTATATCATTAGGATCTCTTTTGATGAATTTTTGCAAATTGATGATGCTACTGCCTATTTCTCTAAGCCCATGGCAAGGTCCTAGTGGAAATGGATGTTTCGTATCGTATTCAATACAAGTTGTGGATTGGTGCGTGCTCTTGTGATTATTAGCAAAATGTTGAATTTGAAGGCATCTCTCAATATTGCTCTTTCTGTCAGATTTTTTGTCCACATCCACTTTGATTGCTCCAAGGCTCATCCGGCTTTAATAAATTTAAATGTTTAGGTTCAAACTGTGCCAACATGATCCAATAAAATAAAATAAAATAAATGCCGGTAGTCTTAGCTCTCCCCTCCCTATCATGTGGCTGCTCTCATGGCTCACCAGTATTGTGAAGGCCAAAAGTCCTTATCATTAAAAAAAAAAAGGAAAAATCTTAAATCTACCGCACTCCCTCATTCTTACACTTACATTATCACATCTCTCTTATTCTTGATCTTGTCTCCCTTTTCACTTGTCGCCAAACAAACCTACGAGCTCCTCATGGCCCAATTTGTGCACACCCTTGCATTCCTCTTGTGTCACTGCCGAACCCTTTCTCCACTGCCCCTCGCCGGTGCTCCTTGCACATGTGCCAGTGGATGTCAATAGCATACCTTGTCTGTGTGTGACTAGCTGACCCCCTACATAGGACACGTCTTGTCTGTGCAGAGCTAAGCCAAACAAACAATAAATTTCACTCACGTTTGTCTCGATTTGGCTACTTTAATTACACTTTAGAGGGAATAACTGAAAATGCATTGGAGCATGGCAGCCTGCCATGCTGTTATCCCCAAACAGGCTCTTACGTTGAATTTTGGGATTTAAAAGTTAAATATTAGACATATTTTCACATGAAACCGAAATGTTATGGAGAAAGGTGACTGATATATGTAAATGGAAGTCGAATTTCTGATTGTATTATTACTTATTTCTGTATACATAATGCGTGTAATGAGTCTGTTTCTCAAATTATCACATTAACGTCACATTTATGTACAGCTGTGGCATTGAAAAAATAGCCTGGGATGCTTCAGGGGAGCGATTGGCTTTGTCATTCAAAGACGGTGAAGAGATGTACGGGGGTCTCATTGCAGTATATGACATCAAGAGGACGCCTCTTATCTCACCATCTCTGGTGTTAGTATATCACATGCCAAAAGAATTATATTACTTTGTTTTTCTTTTATTTCTGAGACAACCCTTTGTTTAGTTTCCAAAATCTTACCAGCAGCTGATTACAAGAGATGATTAATCCAGAACATTCTTTTATACAGGGGATTCATTAGGGGTCCTGGAGAGTATCCCAAGCCACTAGCATTTTCCTTTCACAGTAAATTCAAACAAGGGCCTTTACTCTCTGTGGTGAGAACCTCGAGCCACTTGATCTTCAAATCTTTTTATAACCTAATCTGAATTTTAATATTTATCTAATCATATACATTATGAGACTTCTTAAATTCCCAAATTCTTTCTTTTTACAGTGCTGGAGTAGTGGTTTATGCTGTACATATCCCCTCATTTTTCGCACACATTACTTCCTTAAGTGAAGGTACATTCTTATCTTTTACATTCCAAACAGCTAAATGCTTAAATGCAGTTAACTACTTCATTTTCATCATTAAAGAGCTTGAATATTTAAAATCTATATTTTTCTTTGAGAGTTAAGACTAGGTAGTTAAAATGGAGAAGTTCCAAAGGAGTATTTTACAATAATGAAGATCCAGAAGCAAGAATATTTTATAAAACTGTATTTAGACTAGCTATAAAATATGGATTTGCATGTGGAGCGATGGCATCTTCTGTGTGGCAAAACGTAGATTGTTAAATTGAATTGGTAAATTTGGGTAGATAGATTAAAACATGATTATATAAATGGGGCAATCAGATTCACCCCTATTTGAGATAAGATAATGAGAAAGAGGCTTGATTGTTTTAGACATGTACGATGGAGTTCAGAAGATGCACTCCTAAAGTATAGATAACATTGATCTAAAACAGCCATGAAGGAAAAGGGATAAAGCAAAATAATTAGAAGCTATATAAAAAAGTTTGTGTAGTAATCTAAAAACTTTAAGCTTGTGCGAACCATATAAAGGTACTTTCAAGATGTAATCGGGTAGTTGATCAAGCACTACATAGAGTTGTAGCCCCCATTTTAAGATTTCTTTAGTTCTTGTTTGATGCTCTACATTTTTATCCGCCTTTTGATTGAAGGAGTGATCTTTTGATTAAAGTTATTTCTCAGGTTCAATAGTAAGTTTACTTTGAGATGGCTTTCTTTATCGTTTGAGCTAGTGCAAAATAAAATGCCAATCTTACTATAGAGTAGATGGTGGGGAGATAATGAGAAACTCATTTTGAGATTGTTTGGTTCAATCTTCATGGATCTGTAAATTTACTCTATTCTAAATAGTTACGTGATGATGATTTGCCAATTTCTGATCTGAAAATCCTTATTTGCAATCATTAGTTACATCACTTAAGGGGACCTTATATTTGGAGTTGAAAAACTTGTTGAGTGGTCAATTTCATGCTGTTGACCTCAGCTAATAGGGAAAAATTTTTTGTCTGGACTCTAGACGTAGCTCTACGTGCGGACTCCCAGTAATATGCCGCCACGTGTGTTATATCGGGCCCACCTAAAAAAAAAAGTGGAACGCGGAGGTTATTGTAGTGGAACTGCGAATGTTGTTTGGCGGGTTATTGGGAGGTTATTGCGGGGTTATTGAAGGGTTATTGGAGGTATTAACTCCAATAACGCCACAATAACTTTTTAATAACTCCCCAATAACCTCCGCGGCTCCCTCCGCGGTTCCACTTCAATAACTCCTACAATAACCCTCGTAATAACCTAAAATAACTTAAAATATGAATCATTTGAGCATAAAAATAATTTGAATTTGAATTTTTAAAATTCAGGCTATTAGCGTTTTGACAATAATTTAAATTTGGGCTTTTAAGTTTATGCTCTTAGGACTTGAAAATAATCTGAATTTGGCTTTTTGACTTACGGTGTTAGGGTTTAAAAATCAATCCAAAATTTGAGTTTTTTAACTTAAAACTCCTAGATTTTAAAGTTGCAAAAATGAATTAAATATGATATTAGAGACATGTTACATAAATTTCATTTTTCTAATGCCTACTGAATTCGTAATACATCTGCTAGAGGACATAATGTGTTACTTTTGAATTAAAAAATGGAATGCTGTGTGACTCGGTCATAATATTGTAAACATTTCAAGTTTTGAATGATCTCAGAATTGATATAAACCCCATGACTCTTTCTCAAGTTAAATGCATAGTTTTGAAATTTGTATGAGTTTTTTTAAGACTTATATGAATAATAACTTTGATATTTTGGATCTCTAAATGCTTTAAGACGCTTTAGGAAATAAGTCAACTATGCACAATTTCAAAACCTTGCATGTGTTTCTTGAAGTAAGTTTTATATTAAAGTCATTTTAAAAGATCGTGCAAATCCTTGAAACTTGAAATTTTTTGAGCTCTTCAAATATATGAAATTTAAAATATCTTTATGTGCTCCACCAAATTAAATAAATGTTAAAATATAAAATTTTTGAAAATGTTGCGCGGGTTAAATAAAGTTCACTCTGATTAGTCTCATTTTTTGAAAATTAATCAATTGAATCATCTTGCTTATAGATTAGAATTGTTAGTCCCACTCAACTAGTCCAATCCTCTTCCTTGTTTGGACTTGAGTTAACGAGTCTAGTAACTTCTAATAGTGTTCAAATCATATATAAAATTTAAATGTCTAAAACACCTACTTTGATCTTCTTTGTTAGGACTGAAGGCGACATTACTAATATACTAAAGATATCAAAGTTAACAAATTTAAAATGAATCTTAAGCATAAAATTTTTAAATGTCAAATCTCCGATGATATCGCGTTGACTGAATCTCCACCGGAGAGGTCACTTTTTAAATTTAGATTTTCAGATCAAAATTTCAAAGTAACAAATTAAACAGTCAAGTTAAAATTAATTACTTAAATGACTTAAAGTGAATCCCGTCCACTTGTCTCAATATTTTGTCGTGGTGACAAACTTTTGATGGACTTTAAAGGCTCACAAAGAACGAATGTCATACTGAGTGTCTTATTATCTTCACACTAAAAGTAATTTCATGTCAGTAAGGATGTGACTCGAGTCCTTAGTCTGTGTGGTTTGACCTAAAGACTCCACGAAAGTAGCAGTTATGACAAAGTCTAGTCAGGGCTAGTTTGAGCTTGTCTTGTTAGCTCATCGAGCTTACTTCACGAACCGAGCTTGAGCCGGCTCACGAGTTGGCTTGTCTCACATGCACCCCTTTCCATAAAATATTCCTTTGCTAATGAATATCAAAATGACTGCTGACTAACCTTAGGCCTTCTAATTGCTAAATGATTACCATCTCTCTAGAGATTGAAACGCAATCCTGGTATTTTAAAAGAAAGCTTCTTAGCTTTTTATTTTTCGTTATTTCCTTTGTAAATATATTTATCATGTGATCCCAATTGTATTGATCTCTTAGGAAACATTTATGAATTATAATCTAGGACTATTTTTAATAAAGTGATTTCCATGGCATCCCATGGCACGAGTTGGTAGTTTATACATCATCTCCACTGCTGTAAGCTAACAATTCATTTCTCAGAACAAACCTGTGTATCAATCTCCTACTTTTATAGCAGAATGTAAGATAAAAAATGAAGACTGAAGACAAAAGTCCACATGCCCAGATATACTTTTAGATCGAAGTAGATATAAAAGAGCTTAACTATCCTTTATATGGATATTATATTGAATGAACCAACTCTATTAGAATTTGGCGCACCTAATAGCAGGACTAGTTGTCAAAACAAATTTTAATTTATTTGTTTACATTATCCTGTACCCTTAAAATGCATTGATGACTGATGAATCCCTTACTAAACTGCCTTATTTGATGTTTCATGGATTACTGGTGTAGCTGCATATAGATTAAAGACTGGGAATTGAGCATCTGAAGGCTATTCCGAGAAAACAAAGCTTCCAGTTCATTATTGACTGTTTTTGCGTGGCCTTGAAGACAGACTATGGTTTACTTTAAGACCAAATATTTGCTAATGCTTTCTGTACAATTCAATCTATAACAGATTTTGTAATTACTCCTCTCATGCTTATTTTCTTAAACGAACTTTATGCTTGAGTTCATATTAAATAAATGTTCGAGATAGCACTTGTTCTGGAGGTAATTGAGTCGAGCTATTTTGATAGCCAGCTTGGGATGGTACATAATGACAAGTAACAGTTTGCGTTGGTGCCAATTGGCTAGATTATAAGTATTGATATAAAATATATTTAAAATATCTTAGAACTTAGAAGCCAGGATTTTAAGTATAAAAAATTTAAAATATTTAAAAATCATGTATTATTTTCAAGTATAAAGGATATAAGTTTAGAGGCTTTGGAAAAAAATACCACTGTCATGATAGTTGAGACCAGAGCTTCATTAAGAGAATGAAAGAAAAAAAGAGATTGATTTACAAGATGATATGGTTGAAGAAGGTGTTGCACTGTTAAGAGAATGAAAGAAAAAAAGAGATTGATTTACATGATGATATGGTTGAAGGTGTTGCACTAGATATAGCCCGACAACTTTTAAATCACTCAAGCTGGAGAGATGAGCTCATTGAAAGATTGGAGAAAAGGATTGAGGAAATTATGAGTGTCATTTTGACAAATTTAAACTAGATATTAGTAACACCAAGATGTTATAGTTGAAGAGGGTCCATTGTCTAATACAACTCAATGTATATTGGATGAGTTGAAGCAAAGGGAAGAGCATATTTGGAAGTTAGAAAAGAAGATTGAAGACTTATTAGCTTCAAAACCTTAGTTCAAAAGAGAACTACTCTGGTGCTAGTTCGTATAGAAGTTGAGAAACCTGAACTTATTCATATGCTTGATAACTCAAAGACAAGATTAAGAGAAATTACCAAGAAATAGCCGGAAACGCCTTTTCCACCTTAAGAATACTTCAAATCTCCGATTGAGCAATAAGTAAAAGATGTATTAGCTTAAGCCTGAAGTGGTACTTCAATACCCAAGGGACAACCATATTCTGAAGAGTTTGTTAATGTTCAACATCCTAAAGGATTTGTGACACCTAATTAGATAGTGTTTAATGAAATAAGAAATCCAAGACAATACTCAGCACACTTTTAAACTAGTTGTTGCAATGTAGAATGAAGCAACACCATATTATTATGTTAAATTATGAATAGTTTATCCAATGTTTGACTGATATGCTAAACTACCCAATGACCTAGTCAAGACCTTTGTTGAGTTGGAAGAGTTATTCATAAAAAGATTTGCTAGAGCTCAAGACCATATCACTATTGGAGACTTAGTTGTTGAGAGATAAAGACCTAATGAGATTCTGGTAGATTATATTTTAAGGTAGAAAAATTTAAGCTTGAAATGTGAACCCCAATTGCAAGAACATGTCATAGAGATTCTACTAAAAAATACATATGGATCGATCGCTTTTATATTGGAAGGATTCACTATCAAAACTTTTGAGAAATTAATTGATAAGTAAGGCAACTAATTTACAAGAGGCAAAATAGTTACCATTTCTGAGTCAGGAAACCAAGAAGAAATCCCAAAAAGCCTTTGAGAAGAAAAAATTTGAGAATGTGTCTGCTATTGACAAATGAAAACAACCAATGAAGATACAACTTGAACATTTTTGGTAACTGATAACAACCATAACAACAATACCAACAACAACAATCTTAATCACAATATGCACAACAATGACAATAAAAACAACAACAACAATCATAGAAATTTGAAAGAAGGAAGTTAGTACGGGAAGA
Source organism: Phalaenopsis equestris (assembly GCF_001263595.1). Lineage (NCBI taxonomy): Eukaryota > Viridiplantae > Streptophyta > Magnoliopsida > Asparagales > Orchidaceae > Phalaenopsis > Phalaenopsis equestris. Next base: position 67,041 of record NW_018164857.1, read on the forward strand.
GTTTGAGGAACTAAAGAACTGAAAATATCCCTATAATGATGAAACTGCCAAAAAAATGTTTAAGAGTCTATCCAAGAATCCAAACTTTAAACTTTCTGAGCCCAATAAACTTGAGGAAGTATGGAGAGATATAGAACACAATTACTATCAATTCCGCAGAATGCTCGGCCATACCATTAAATAATGTTTAACATTCAAAGTTTTTTGGAAAGAAATCACAAGGATGGAACCATAATCATCCCTTGAGAATATTTGAAAGAACCAAATTAAGACATGGAACCATTTGACCCTTACATGAAAAAAGAAGGTTGGCAAAAAGTGCTATCCAAGAATTCTTGGAAGATTATCAAGCAGCTCCAGAAGTTATCTGCATAAGATCTTTTAGGAACTCAAGCATTTCTTGAGCTAGACACCTTTGTAGTTTCTGATGAAAGAGAAGTTAAGCCAAAATTCAAACCATTACCAAAGCCTATTGAATCTTAAAAAAAGACAAAAGGAGAAAGAGTATTTGAGGAAATGACTAAGACTTTTGAGAGAAATCCTATTAGGCTATTTATTTCAGACAAGGACTTGTGACTTGATGCATGAAAAAGTTAACAATAATTTAGGATTATTTCTATACATTTCCATTGATGATATTACGTTTTAAGAAAGTTATTTTTATGTTTATCTTGTAGGAACAACAGATAATCAAAGTGGGAAAATTAGGAGAGGAATTGGAGCTGAATGGTGCAAGGCGCCGAAACTTTGGAAGCCTAGGCCCCAATTCATGCCTTACCAACTCTAGAGGTTAACACTTAGGTGCCAACCATTGGGCGCTTAGGCGCCGCGATACTAGCGTCGAGGCATCAGTAAGCCCCCATGCAAAATTCAGTAAACAAAGAGCCTGAGGCCTAGGCGCATAGGCTCCAGAACTTGGGCGCATAGGCACCAACAATTATTTTAACTAATTGCTGTAGTACAAGTGCCAGGTCATGAGGGATTGTGTGTTGAAGGAAGGGAGTCACGAATGCTAACTATTGGAGCCTATAAATAGTCATGTATTGTAGGACAAAGAGGGATTGATGTAGGATTGATTTTGGTTAGTTACTTAGGGTTTTTTTTTTTGCTTTGGAGAGTCATAGTTCTTCTTCTAAGTGTTGAGGGAGTGGTATTCTTCTAGGTAAAAGTTAGGGAATTAGGAGGAGTGCTGACTGGAGTCATCTTTGGTCATTATAAAGGAGAAATAACTAAGTGTTTAGGCATACTTGTATGTGTATTTCTGTTGCAACTAAGTATTAGTGGATTTCTCTTTTGTTCAATGCAATTGTTTGGTGATTTCAATATGCTTCTTGGGTAAACCTTAAACTCTTCATCGTGATGATAAAGTAGGATAATTGGAATGTAAAGTGCTATCTAATTTTTTTAAGAAGGATGATGAAGTAGGATGATATTACTTATATGACACACACACTTACATGAGCCCCCGGTGTGTTGTAGCGCCTGGAAGCAATATCATGATTCTTATGCCACTTATTCTGTATGACTTTTTGTTCCGGATAGAACTATTAATGAAATGAGTAGCATTTTTTGGGTATATTTTGTCCCTTTCTGTTGAACCTAGTTCAATTGACTTAAGTAATAATAATAGTAATTCTTAAATCATAAGTGAACTTACTGAAAAAGCTTTTGTGGATGACAATCCATTTTTCGATAGTGATATCCCTCTTCTCAATTTCTAGCATATGTCTATTGAGATCGAGATAAAATCTTCCAATTTTGAAAAACCCTAAGAAGAAATTCAAGATGATATGGAATAATTGGTACATGCTATCACAATTGTTATCTTGGAGATCAACCTTCAAAGTGACAAAGTATTGCCACCTTACACAACATTTCTTGAAAAATCTATTCTTGTAACTAGTACTAATCAACTAGTAGCCCTTTCACAGGATGCTCCCATCCAAAATACGCTTGTGGAGACTCCGCCTAAGGTTGATTACAATGTATTGTCACATTTAAGAAATTTTTCAGCAAAAGTCAGTATCTATGAAATTCATCTTATCCATACATATGGGAGAGTAAGTGATTAGTTCCTTACTAGATCCTTAAATTTGTATTGCCTAACTGACATCTGGTCCCTTAGATAGAGAAATAAATTACTTCAATGAAGTTCCTAAACTGACTTTCACTGATCATTGCCTCCTGTTAGAGACAATTAATCGTAGTTGATCACTTTATATTTTTGTAAATGTTGGACAAATTTGATTGTTAAGAGTTGTTGTTGATCTTGATACATCAGTCAACGTAATGAATTTAATAACCCTCACTCATCTTAGCTTTGATACCCAAAAACTTTCGTTTGGCAAGATGGTATTGTGTAGATCCAATGAGAAAGGTGAAAGAGTTCTAAGCTCCATTACCCTCTTACTCAATATTGGAGACTTCCAAGACTGAAACAAAGTTCTACATCATTGATTCTGGGACATCTTTCAATGCACTGTTGAGGAGACCTTAGCTTCACGAACATTAGATGGTACATTCTTCCCTACATCAATGCATCAAATATTGGCTATATAATGCAGAATACTGTAATAAGGATGACTTACAATTGTTCTCAATTCATAAAGTTAGAATTTATAAACATGCAACATATTACATGCTGAAAAAATAAGTTATTTTTTTAGAGAACTACCTGCAACCAAAAAATTAGAAGAATGAGAAGAAAAACACCTTTGTAGTTTCTGATGAAAGAGAAGTTAAGCCAAAATTCAAACCATTACCAAAGCCTATTGAATCTTAAAAAAAGACAAAAGGAGAAAGAGTATTTGAGGAAATGACTAAGACTTTTGAGAGAAATCCTATTAGGCTATTTATTTCAGACAAGGACTTGTGACTTGATGCATGAAAAAGTTAACAATAATTTAGGATTATTTCTATACATTTCCATTGATGATATTACGTTTTAAGAAAGTTATTTTTATGTTTATCTTGTAGGAACAACAGATAATCAAAGTGGGAAAATTAGGAGAGGAATTGGAGCTGAATGGTGCAAGGCGCCGAAACTTTGGAAGCCTAGGCCCCAATTCATGCCTTACCAACTCTAGAGGTTAACACTTAGGTGCCAACCATTGGGCGCTTAGGCGCCGCGATACTAGCGTCGAGGCATCAGTGAGCCCCCATGCAAAATTCAGTAAACAAAGAGCCTGAGGCCTAGGCGCATAGGCTCCAGAACTTGGGCGCATAGGCACCAACAATTATTTTAACTAATTGCTGTAGTACAAGTGCCAGGTCATGAGGGATTGTGTGTTGAAGGAAGGGAGTCACGGATGCTAACTATTGGAGCCTATAAATAGTCATGTATTGTAGGACAAAGAGGGATTGATGTAGGATTGATTTTGGTTAGTTACTTAGGGTTTTTTTTTTTGCTTTGGAGAGTCATAGTTCTTCTTCTAAGTGTTGAGGGAGTGGTATTCTTCTAGGTAAAAGTTAGGGAATTAGGAGGAGTGCTGACTGGAGTCATCTTTGGTCATTATAAAGGAGAAATAACTAAGTGTTTAGGCATACTTGTATGTGTATTTCTGTTGCAACTAAGTATTAGTGGATTTCTCTTTTGTTCAATGCAATTGTTTGGCGATTTCAATATGCTTCTTGGGTAAACCTTAAACTCTTCATCGTGATGATAAAGTAGGATAATTGGAATGTAAAGTGCTATCTAATTTTTTTAAGAAGGATGATGAAGTAGGATGTATTACTTATATGACACACACACTTACATGAGCCCCCGGTGTGTTGTAGCGCCTGGAAGCAATATCATGATTCTTATGCCACTTATTCTGTATGACTTTTTGTTCCGGATAGAACTATTAATGAAATGAGTAGCATTTTTTGGGTATATTTTGTCCCTTTCTGTTGAACCTAGTTCAATTGACTTAAGTAATAATAATAGTAATTCTTAAATCATAAGTGAACTTACTGAAAAAGCTTTTGTGGATGACAATCCATTTTTCGATAGTGATATCCCTCTTCTCAATTTCTAGCATATGTCTATTGAGATCGAGATAAAATCTTCCAATTTTGAAAAACCCTAAGAAGAAATTCAAGATGATATGGAATAATTGGTACATGCTATCACAATTGTTATCTTGGAGATCAACCTTCAAAGTGACAAAGTATTGCCACCTTACACAACATTTCTTGAAAAATCTATTCTTGTAACTAGTACTAATCAACTAGTAGCCCTTTCACAGGATGCTCCCATCCAAAATACGCTTGTGGAGACTCCGCCTAAGGTTGATTACAATGTATTGTCACATTTAAGAAATTTTTCAGCAAAAGTCAGTATCTATGAAATTCATCTTATCCATACATATGGGAGAGTAAGTGATTAGTTCCTTACTAGATCCTTAAATTTGTATTGCCTAACTGACATCTGGTCCCTTAGATAGAGAAATAAATTACTTCAATGAAGTTCCTAAACTGACTTTCACTGATCATTGCCTCCTGTTAGAGACAATTAATCGTAGTTGATCACTTTATATTTTTGTAAATGTTGGACAAATTTGATTGTTAAGAGTTGTTGTTGATCTTGATACATCAGTCAACGTAATGAATTTAATAACCCTCACTCATCTTAGCTTTGATACCCAAAAACTTTCGTTTGGCAAGATGGTATTGTGTAGATCCAATGAGAAAGGTGAAAGAGTTCTAAGCTCCATTACCCTCTTACTCAATATTGGAGACTTCCAAGACTGAAACAAAGTTCTACATCATTGATTCTGGGACATCTTTCAATGCACTGTTGAGGAGACCTTAGCTTCACGAACATTAGATGGTACATTCTTCCCTACATCAATGCATCAAATATTGGCTATATAATGCAGAATACTGTAATAAGGATGACTTACAATTGTTCTCAATTCATAAAGTTAGAATTTATAAACATGCAACATATTACATGCTGAAAAAATAAGTTATTTTTTTAGAGAACTACCTGCAACCAAAAAATTAGAAGAATGAGAAGAAAAATATATTATAAAGAAAAAAATACAATGAAAATTCCACGAAACATATATTATAAAGAAAAAAATACAATGAAAATTCCATGAAACATGTTGAATAAGATATGTCAATAAAAGAAAGTAGAGAAATAAATTATTGAAAACAAGAAATGATAAAAGAAAATATGAAGAACATGATGAAGAAAAAGAAGATATATCATCGATGAGAACGATGAACCTCATATAATGCTCCAATATTCCTAAACCTCTCCAAACTTACGAGTTGGTGATAGAACCACTAAAAGCAGTTGAGTAATCTTGGAGAAAAATAAATGCTACCTACAAGAGTTTATGCACCAAACCTGAAGTACGGAACACCTGCAGTGTATATTGACTTAAAATCCAGCTTAGAGGATGAGTCATACACTAAAGGTTGGTATATTGCTCCTACGAAAGTAAGAACGTCATGGACGATTTCCTTTGAAGTAGAAAAAAAATGAAGAAGGAAAAACAATTATTACAAATCAAGACAAGTCTAAATCATTCTTGTAGAAAAAGATTAAACAATATGTCAACATTTTTGCTCTAACCCCACTATCTATTGATATTGTGGCTCGGTTGGAAGTTAAAACTCTAGTTCAGTATTTATCAAAGAAAAGAATTTTATAAAGGATCCTTGTCTTTGAGCATTGAAAAAGATCTAGAATGTGAAGATAAAATCTCAAATGAATTAACATAACAATTTTTTGATTGGTACTCGCCTTGTGTTACTAACTTAGCAAAATAGAGACTAATATCACATACAAGGTCTAAGAAGCAATCACACCACTTTAACAATCTCTAAGTCAAACCAAATCCACTAGAAAGCGTTTACAACAATTACAAGATAATGAATAACACAATACTTAGTTTTTTTTCCTCTGAAAGAAAGATATAAATCTCTTCAACAAACCCTCCTACCGATCCACACAATGCTTGTACATTTTATTACACATATCTCTCAAAATCCCTCACCAATCTCTCTAGAAAAGGTCAAAATCTACATTCCTAGAAAAGGTCAAAATCTACATTCCTACTTCTATCTACAACCTCTGGACGTTCTTGGAGTTTCCAAGAGTATGAAATGCCAAAAGGTGTCTTCCTAAGTCCCGAAAGGGCCTTATAAACTCCTTGGGCGAGCTAGATTTGTCCACAATTGTTTCTGGCGCCTAGGCGCTAGAATTGGCACATAAGTGTCGTTTTCTGAATTGAGCCTTTATTGAAATCTTTTTCAAACTAATACTTACTTTAAAATGTGATGGAAAGTTTTGAGTTTTTAACTTTAGAACGAGGATAGTGAAATTCAAAATTATTAAAGGTCTATCTATATATAGTAATCCTCACTTTTAAAAAAGTAAAGATTAAAAAGATATTGAAGAAAAAAAATGGAAAAATAAGAATAGAAAAGAAAAAGAGAAAGTAAAAATAAATGAAAAGTGAGGAGAAGTGATGCATGGAAACTTGGGATTAAATTAATAATAAATATGCAATGTAACCCAAATAATGATTTTACTTTAATGAAAATAATTTATCTTTAAAACCTCTTTTAAACTCCCAATTGCCTTCTACATATAACGCAAATATATATATCGTTCAAGTAATACAGGGCTCTAATGGAGTCATAGATATCGATCCCATAGGGAAGTTTGAAATATATATAAGCTAGCTATTAATATTATATTCTTAAATTAAAATAAAAATAAAAACAAAGTAAAGTACGAAGTTTGAAGTTAAACTACTCAAGTGAAATGCTACTAAATATGCAGATGTACATCTACAACAGTTAAGTTAAACTAGATGCTAAACTTTCAAAAGTAAAATTGCTGAAATAAAACAAAGATTTTTGTTGACAAAAAGTTCAAGTATGAGAAAACACCATTCCCCTTTAGAATGAAAATATGGCTTGTGAATAAATTGAAATCATTTGAAAAATATATTTAAAAATTGTTTTAAGTCAAATAGGAGCAATCCTATTCTCTACCCTCTTCCGAGCGCTATAAAAAATATTGACTAATCCAGAGTTTGGTCTCTAATTTTGTGGTTAGACTGAGAGGATACCAGCTACCACTGCAGAGCTCCCATTAATCCCTCACCTGTGGGTCA
>NW_018164857.1:74285-77669 GCF_001263595.1 Phalaenopsis equestris
ACATACTCTCCCATGAAATCAAATGTGATTCTCCCATTCTCCTAGAAATCATATCCCATTTTTAGAACATATGTTTCTCAACACATTTTAACAATTCAATTAGCCAGATCGAAAAGTAAATGAAGATCGGAGTTCAAATCATCACAAATTATCGACATTTAAAACTATAGAGAACAAAATCAATTCTTCACAAAACTATTTCTTCAAAGTAGAGAGAAGGATAAAGAAGACTAATCAGAATTCTTGAGAAGGATACGATAAAACACGAACTTCATATATAAAAACAAGTTTACAAATAAAAGAAATGAAAAATTCAACTTATCTCACAATCCTTTCCAAGCAAATAGCTAGAAGTTCTCTCCAAGTCTTTCTCTCTTTATAAGCACTCTTAATTCTCTCTTAAAAGTGTAATGAAGAAAAAATATCTCACCTTCCCTCTCCTCTTACAACCCTAGAAGACAATCTCCAAGCCCTTAAATTTCTCTCTCTATCTCTCTCTCTTGGTTCTCATGCCGCCTATCTTTTCGCCCCCTGAGAAGTTCTTCTCCAACTTGATTTTTGTTTTGGGCTGCCTCCTCTGAAAGAATTTCAATTTCCCTCCTCCCTCCAAAATTCAAAAGTCAAACATTTGAATTCAAAAGATGTGCCTCTTTGATCCAAGAGTCAAATCCCTTCAAATTAGAACCTTCTGAAGCATCTAGATGCATGAAATCACTCCATGGGGTGTTTAGAACAAGTGTCCATTCAAAAATTAGCGCAAAATTCATCTTGAACTGCCTTAATTTGAAAAAGTCGCAGCTTGCGCATCATGCGCCAGTGCTCTGAATTTTGGCGCATCATGCACCAAACCCCAAAATTGGCAGTTTTTTCTCCAAATTTTGCTCCTTTTGCCATTTTTGCTCCAAATGTCTAAAAATGGTATACCTGCAATAAAACACCAAAAATACATTTCTTTAAAGTGCAATATCAGCAAAAATAACATAAAAAGGGTACTTAAAACAACATATTATTTTTGTGTATCAAGAAGCCTAATCAAAAATTGGTTTCACTTAAATATTTTTAAAGAAGAAGACTTAGAAACAATCCTAAGCTTATTCTTATTTCAAAAAAGGTATTGGTCAAAATTGGTATAGATAGGGTGCTTAAATTATGTTTTTAAACTTTCTAAGAATCTTTAGTTTGACAAGTTTCAATAACTTTTGAAGTAAATAAAAAATTAGGATTACTAAGTTTAATATGAGATATTCTTACACCATAGAACTAGGTTGATTTGCTAGAATTTCTCTTAAGTTGCACTATAACATTTCTGAGACAAAATTATAGGAAATTCTACTAAAACCCACTAACTCAAATCAACAAATTTGATTTTTACAGTTATAATGTTACTAGAGGATAAGTAAAATTTAAGTTTGAGGGAATTAACACGCCTAAAAATGTGCTACTGTTTTATATATATTTTATGCTCATTTTTAATGATATTGCACTTTAATGAAATGTATTTATGTGTTTTTACTACATGTGCAAGAAATGAAGTTTTGGAGAGAATGTAGCAAAAAAAGGTGTAATTTGGAGTCAAATGGAGCAAGGAAGAAAATTCTTACCTAGCACATTTTTATATGTTTTTCATATGCTTAAATCCTTTTACATTTATCACATATTTTTTAATGAAATTGAACTTTAAAGAAAGGTTTTTTTCATATTTATCTTATAGGTATACATTTGGAGCGGATTGGAGCTAAAACAGAGCGAAACTGAGCGAAATAAAGCAAAACGGGGTGCTGGCAGCAAGGTGGCACCTAGGCGCTAGAAAATGGAGCCAGGCTCCAGTCTCATTTAGAAAATGGCACCTATGTGTCAGTTTTGGCGCCTAGACACCAGTTATAGTTGTGGACGAATCTAGATAGCACAAGGAGTTTATAAGGCATTATTTGGGACTTGAGAAGACACCTTATAGCATTTCAAACTCTTGGAAACTTCTAGAACGTCCAAAGGTAAGAATGTAGATTTTTACCTTTTTTGGAGAGATTGGTTAGGGATTTTGAGAGCTATGTGTAAGAAAATGTACGAGCATTACGTGGATCGATAGGAGGGTTTGTTGAAGATATTTATATCTTTCTTTCAGAGGGAAAAAATTAAGTATTGCAATCTTCATTTTCTTATAATTGTTGTAAACATTTTATAGTGGATTTGGTTTGACTTAGTGAAGTTTTCATGAAATTGTAGGTGTGCGCACAAAATAGATTAATGTGCACATGACATGAAGATGTCATGGGCAGAGATGTCAATTGTCATGCTTAAGAGAAACATGACTACTGGCCATGAACATATAGGGGCACATGCTCAAAAGTTTTACAACAAATGTGTCGATGTGTATGTGTTAGTGCAAGTAATTAAACACAAGCATACAGTAGCATTCAATGATGTGACATTCGAATGCAAGAGTTGACCAATTGACCATATCAGTGGTGGCAGGTTGGGTCAATAGTGTAGAGCTGACCGTGTCAGAGCAGCCGATCGAGCCAATGTGCAAGGCTGGTCATTCTGGGGTGACTGGTCAAGGAAATGTACAAGGCTGACCATGTTAGGGCGATCGGTCAAGCCAAAATGCAAAGTTCCATGTCGGGGTGACCGATCAAACAAAAATGCAAGGTTGGTCATGGCGAGATGGCTGATCAAACCGAAATGCAAGGTTGACAATGCAGGGATGGCCGATCGAACAAAAATTTCACATGCAATATGCATCACATAAACACACATTATAGTGAAATAGCAATGCAATGTAATGAAGTGCACAATAGCAAACCATACTCGCCCTATTGTACTCACATTGGAACGTAGGGTTGGCATGATGAATTTGTAGCTACCAGTTTGTTGCTCAGCAACAGATGTCCTACCTCCAATAAATTGGCAGAAAGTGAAAGATTATTCTATAAACTTTCACTTTCAATGGATACACCTTTCATAATTTAGCCTTAATCCATTCATCAAGAGTTAAGGTTGTTGAATAGTCGTAGGGTTATTAGTTTCTCGGACATAGTTTTTAGTGTTAAAGGTTTAAAGGGAAAGCATTTAAGATTTTCTAGGATTTGTCTGTAAAATCTTCTTAAATTAGAAGGCATCCCTAAAGCAGAAAAGTCCTAATCCTTAGATCTCTAACATCTAGCCTAGGGAGGCTCTAAGAAAAAGGAAATGCATGAGTTTGAAGGAGTCTCGCCACCACGAGGGCCGATGGCGCGTTTCTTTTCGTAGGATGAAGCTCTCCTCGCTATTGGAGAGATGAGGCTTTTCATTTCTTTTCCTCCACTGAAAGGATGATGCTCTCCTTATAGAAGAAGATGGTGGATCTTCTTCCTCCTTCTCCAATGAGTTGATGAATCTTTCCCT
>NW_018164857.1:77688-88099 GCF_001263595.1 Phalaenopsis equestris
TTTCCCTATAAAAGGAGATGGTGACTCCTTGTCCCTCTCCAAAGAAAGAGGAAGCTTTCCTCTTTGAATACAACTCTCAAGAAGCACACACTCTCACTCCATTCTTTATATATGATGTATGGGATTTGAGGTTTTATGAAGAAAATGAAGTGGATAGAGAAAAAGAGGAAGAAGAAGGATGTAGGTTTCCCTCTTAACTCTCCAAGCTCTCCTCGGCTCAAGTTGGCCCTTTCTACCTGAAAAATAAACACCTCCACCTTTGATCATCCCAGATTAATACATTAGAACACCATGAGACCAATCAAATTGGAGAGAAATTTCCCTCTAATGCTTACAATATTATGCTTTTTTGACACGACATTCACCCATAGGGTTCTTAGGAGGTGGGAGCCACAAGTTTAACTCTCATTTGACCCCCTAAATTATTCATGGCCAATGGAGAAGCAACCAAGATTGAGGAAGGAAAAGGTTAGCATTTTTTGTTGGACAAAGTAGTAGGCTTTGCGTGTCCACACCCGAACTAGACGTGGCCACACCAGACCTAGGGGCTTAAAGGCTTCATTTTCTAAAGGCTAGCGTGACCATGCCCAAAACTGGCGTGGTCACTGACACACCTCAAAATTACCTATTTTTGTTGGCATCAAATTTTGATATCGCAAGTTTGGGATGTCTGTTTGAGCACTATGGAACCTTGCTTGATGCATGTGTTGCTTCACATAGTGCGAGACAACCATTTTAGACCTTTTACTGTGTGTTGATGGACACATAACTAGGGTCATTCTGCTATGCTCTGGCTTTCTCTTAAGCAAAGGCCGGTCAGCATGTCACTTGTCGAGTGGCTTCGGTCGGGCCAGTGGGTCTCATTCATCACATCGCGTGTGAAAGCGGCTCAAATTGGCCCGTCCATTGGCAAGTCTATTCCGATGACCCTGGATGACAAAATGGACCACGTGAGTATGTCCGAGACTTCAATTTTACCTAGGGAGGGTGTCCATTTCTTTATAGCTTTGCGATCGGGTTAAGAATGTACGAATTATCATTTTTGCCTAATCATTAAAAAATTTATACGAATGACCCCGAATGATGAAACAGACTACATGAGTGGGTCTGAAACATCGATTTTACCCAATGAGGACATTCATTTCATATGACCGTCCAAGCCTTAAAACACGCAAATGGAAGGGTTTTAGATAAATAATAATAATAATTTTAATTAAATAATAATAAAAAAAACATAAAACGCCTAAATCTCTAACTAATGCGGATCAGTCCTTCTCATTTTTGTAACTCCTCCGAAAGCCCTAGCCACACACATCTCTCGGCCCTGAGCTCCTCCTCGTCGCACCTCGCCATGCCTGTCACAATTTCTACCTGTCATCCTCCATGGTGGTGTTTCTCTCACTGCCTTTTCCTTCAGCCGCCCGTGAAACCCGCACCACCTTCTCCATTCCTTCATCTTCTCGGTCGGCTACATGCTGAGCTCCCCCTCCTTTCCGAGACCTCTAGCTGTCGAACTCCTTCTTCTGAAGTTGACACCGCCAATCAAACCCCTGCTCCTCAGCTTCTCTTTCAGCCAAGAAACTCATGTCGGTCTTCTTTTTGTGGCCGAGCTCGCTGATCGACCTTTCTTCCTCCTCGTCGGTGAATGCCTAACCTCTAGTGGGCTAACCTTTTTTCGTGGCGCATATTTGGTCTGACCCTTCACTTGAAGGTACATTTTGGTTGCATATTTTTATATGTGATATTTATTTTGTGTACTTTCCATACCGCATTGGCTCTTTTTATTGTTTCGTGCATGTTTTATGAGGTACATTGGCACACGAACTGGGCATCGGTGGCTTGACGTGTGGGCTCTTCTTCAGCATAAAGAGAACACGTCAGTAACCGTCATGGTAGTGAGATCTCATTATCTCTTAGCCGACCCTAGGTTTAGTATGTTCTAGGCACGTGAGTTTGATTGCCCACGCTGGGTAGAGGTGTCGGACGACATGTGTAGACCAGCCAAGTCTCCAATGTGATGGATTGTTGATTTTCTAGAAGGACTCGTTGATTAGGAATCTTGTGCATTGGCCAAGTCCTATACGAAGCTGAGTGATTTTCATTTTGTGAGCCTTAGGTCTTAATCCCACCGAGTAGGAATTCTAATTTCCCACGGCTTTGGCGCTCCCAGCTTTCCATGGAGAAGTCGGTTGAGTTCAATGTAAATGATGGAAAAAGCTTTGTAGCTAGTCATCCTACAAGATAGTGGGCATTTGTAGAGCTGAAAAAGCTTTGTAGCTAGTCTGCCCTACAACCGGTGGAGAGTTTCCCCTATGAGAAATTAAAGGGAGGATCCCTCCACATTTCCACGCCAAAGTTAGAGGCGGCGATGCCACAAATCAAAAAGTGTCAACCCTAGGTACCTACATGAGGTTGTTAGGACGAGTTTGACGTGTCGTCGATCATTTTGGGTTGCATTGCATGTGCATGGTCTATCTTGTTGCATTTTTGCATGCGCTCATTTGTTGCATATCATGTGCATGATTGCATGAGCACTTTGGGTCGATCGACTACCCTGTACCAATCTCCGATCCTCTTTTGGGTTTGATCGGCTATTCCGGATCGATTGCCCTATCTTTTGGGTTTGATCGACCGCTATGCTTTGATCACCCACTTTGGGTTTGATCGACTGTCATGAGCTGATCACCCATTTTTTTGGGTTGGATTGGTTATTCCGAACTGATCCACCCACATCTTTAGTCCAACCGGCCACCAGGGTCCAGTCGACTGAACACTTGCGTGCATGTATGCCTTTGCATCACATTATATGTTGTGCATGTGCTCATGTATGTTTGTCTGCTTGCATGCTGCATCATATCATGTGTGCATTTGTTTGCATGATCATTATCACTTGCTTGAGCTGCACTTCCGGGTCAATGCCTCCTCGGCATACCATTTGTTTGAGTCGTCGTCGTCACGATATGCCCACTTTCGGGTCACTAACTCCTCGGTATACCCATCTTTTGGGCCGCTGCCTTCACTTTATGCCTATCCTTTCTGAGTAACTACCTTCATGGCATACACGTCATCACCACTTTGGTGTACTTGTCATATGTATGCTGCATATTCTGCATGTTTACATGTGTGCTCTGTGAGTGCCTCTCGGGTAAGGTGTGAAACCTCTTTATATATATCCTTTTACTCAATACAAACTCACTAGTAGTCAGTGCCCACTAGTTGCAAGACACCCTGGGTCCCCCGGGCAGGCGTAATTCCTCTTTATAGGTAATATGTTTTACCGACACATCCCGTTTGTGTGTGTCATGTTGATGTAACATCCTTGCATCTATTTGCATGATATATGTTCTCCCTTTTGGGCTCCAGTTGTGATTGCCCCATACTTTGGTTGAGTAGTCACAGTTTGGGCTTCTTGCATGATTGTTTGCTTGCTCATTTGCCTCAATGGCAGTCCTACTCGTTAGGAGAGTGACTCGTATTTAGGTACTAGGTTAGAACACTTTTCATAAGATGGTGTTTTAGGCTAGGATCTAGGGTGTTAGATAGTCTTTTTGATGCTGACTGTTGTTCTTTGCTAGATTGGTTTCCCTAGCCAGACATCTTTCTTGCTTTGTGTTGTTGGTGTGACTACATGTTGCATATACATTGTATTATGTTAGGGTGTTCTTATGCAGGGAGACATGCCTTTTTATATGCACACACACAAACACCGCTATGGGGAAGCATATGATTATTTCCGACTATTTTGCTTGTAGGTGCTATCCAGTTGTCTCACTCATAAGGCACAACTTGTTATATACGTTGCATGAGGGCTTTCTCACTAACATTTGTTTTCATGCAGAATTTAGTCTTTTCTCTTTTTCCTATGTACTTTTAAGGTCTATGAGAGTCTTGTAGAAGAAATAAAATATGGGCACGGGTTTCTAAGCATTTGGCGTGGGAATCATGTGGAGGAGAACAGGAGCTGATGCACGTGTCCCGTATTTTAATTATGTATGAACAGGAGCTGATGCACGTGTCCCGTATTTTAATTCTGTATTTTTACATTGATGTATAATCTAAATTTTTATATTCTTGTATAGAATTAGGATTGGGCATGTATATGTGGAGTCCGACCGCCTTTTGCTTTTCTGGGACATGTTGCTGACCCAACGACACCAGTCGTTTATTAATTGACTTGACTTTTTACTTTTTGTTACATGCCTGTATGCCTACATTGTCTGGATTGTTTTTCCTTGTTTATTTTTGTAGTTTTTCTAGGATTTCATGAAAATATAATCTAGGATCATTAAGGCCCTAAAATTATAAACTTTCTACAAAATCCTAAATAAAATATTCAAGATAAATGAATTTTTAGGATTAAAATATTCAGGATTTTAAAAATTACACTTTTATTTCTTGCATGGCCTTCATGCCATATTTTAAATGGTTTGCATATCATGGCTATCACCTAAGTCATATAATATGGCCTCCACAATACTTAAGAACCGCTTTAGATAATTGCATTCATATTTAAATGTCCCGAGGAGAAGTCCCTGTGCTTGGTCAACCTGACTGGACCAGCATACATTTCTATATAGGTGGCTTTCTAGCACGCCTACCGTGTTAAAAGGCTCCTCGACCCTGATGAGGTGCAAATCCTTTTGTTTGGAGCATTTCCAGCCTTATAGCTAAACCTCTTTCTCTCTTATTTCCTAAGGCATCCTTGTCACTTTGGCAGGTGTGAGTCCCACCTCTTGGAGCTTCAACTTATAGTCATAGGATAGAGTTTCTTTCTTTCCATCTTAGGGCTACCAAGGTTCTCGTGGATGACACAATTCACAGTTTTTTGATCGAGGATCTCAGGATATGTTGGGTCAACCACTTTCATGATCAGGTAGACTTATAGTCCTAGTAGCTGTGGTACCTCGACCTAAGTTACCTCAACCTTTTAGGATTACTTTACCTTCCTTTTGTTGAGCCCTTTTGAGTCATTTTGTTCCTTGACTTCATTGATATCATTTGGACGGCCTAGTGATGATGATCTGCCGCCTGTTTGGGATACGACGATTTGTCATGTGCCCTTATGGATCAGACGTGCTTTGACGTATTGGGATATCCCAATCAAAATGATTAAGGTTATTTTGTAGGGTTCGTGTGTCAATGAACCGCTGCCTATTTGAGATGTGAGAGACTCACTCTCTGCCCGATGGCTTAGTGTGAGCTTTGAAGCATCAAGACTTTCTCACACGGAATAACCTTCCTTTATTGACCTATTGCCCTAGCTCCATGATAATATAAGCAAAATCCTTTTATCAAGAGTATTATTAGGTACCCCCAAGATGTAATTAACTACTAGGAATATGTTTCTCTGGGACTGCTCTTGACCCTAAAACAGATACATACACCTAACTCTCTGGTTATAGGTAATCTACGTAGATACTTATTTTGCTAATGTTGGTTCATGGTGCCTCCACATGATCTTGTTTGGGCAGATATTCTTGACATATCCTTCTGAGGTTTATTACACGTAAACTCTCCACGTTTTGTTTTTTCACTTGGTTATTTTGTAGGGTTCGTGTGTCAATGAACCGCTGCCTATTTGAGATGTGAGAGACTCACTCTCTGCCCGATGGCTTAGTGTGAGCTTTGAAGCATCAAGACTTTCTCACACGGAATAACCTTCCTTTATTGACCTATTGCCCTAGCTCCATGATAATATAAGCAAAATCCTTTTATCAAGAGTATTATTAGGTACCCCCAAGATGTAATTAACTACTAGGAATATGTTTCTCTGGGACTGCTCTTGACCCTAAAATAGGTACATACACCTAACTCTCTGGTTATGGGTAATCTACGTAGATACTTATTTTGCTAATGTTGGTTCATGGTGCCTCTACACGATCTTGTTTGGGCAGATATTCTTGACATATCCTTGTGAGGTTTATTACACGTAAACTCTCCACGTTTTGCTTTTTCACTTATTTGTAATTTTGTCATATGTCTCTTCTTATTTGGTTCCTCTTCTCTTTGAATCACTGATTTTATTCAGGAGATAGATTTATTCGAATGAGGGAAGTATACAACAATCGACAAGCTGGTGACTATTTTTAAAATAAAAAATAAAAAAGATTTATGGAAACATTTTTATCTATGTATTTCATGCTTATTTTTAATGATATTGTGCTTTAATGAAATGTATTTTATGTTTTTTTTTTTTTATTTCAAGTGCAAGAAATGGAGTTGAAGAGAAAAAGGAGTAAATATGAAACAAAAATGGGTCAACTCAAGCCAAAGACACAAAAGATGACTTGGCGCCTAGGCGCTAGAATGTTCTAAAAGGCCAGCGCCTAGGCGTGGCGGTTGGGCTTAGGCGCCAGAAATAGTTTGCTCAATATTCATTGAATTTGGGCAAATTTCGAAAAGGTCCCTTAAATGACCCTTGGTTATTTTCAGAGCTTTATATATAGAAGACATTTCTATACGTTTAGAAGAGGAGAAAAGAGAAAAAACTTACTTTTAATTAGTAGTTTAGACTACTATAGGGGTGGACGACCATTATAGTGGGAGTGTGGTGATTTTAGAGTCTTATGTGAGATTTGTGGACTTAGGTTCTATCAGAAAACTTCAGAGGGTTACTTGGGTAGAAGTTTGAGATAAGTATTTGTACATTTATTTAAGATTTATCTTGTAAATTTTGTTTTTATAGATATGATGTTTTCATTGTTATCCTCATGATTTCTAAGTAGTTTTCTTTGCTTTCTCCTTGCAATAAGAAGTAATGACGTGTGGGATTAGAATGTTTTAAGGATTTATTTTAATCAAACAATTTGTAATGATAATTTCATCAGTTTTTCATTTACTTTACAAACTAGCCATTTGTGACGTTAAAACCCGTTGCAAAACATAATGACCTGAGAGGGCTATGGTTTCACCAACTAGTGAATACCATACCAAACCTTGGAGGAAGGGATGCCAAATCTAAGGGGAGTGCAAATAGATAGGGAGATAAATTTTGATGGGCGTAGAATTTGTGTTTTTAGGTTGAAAGGTAGATCCTTTACCAATCTTGTCTATTGTTAGAACTAAGGGTCCCTGGTAGGTCCTATAGAGAGGGAAAAATGAGTAATCTAGAAGTGAGAGGCTAGAATCTACTAAGCACTACCATACAAGCTGGAATTAACTTTATATTAACTAATGTTCTTTATGCTCAGAAGGGGTAAAAAATAGGCATGGTCATATTTTTCACAATATCTCATTTTCATCTTTAATTATTTGATTCCTGCACTGATTTACAATCTCTTTGCAAGGGGAAAATTTTGTTATTATAATCATACTTCTTTACACATTTTTAATTTAGAGACTTTGCATTTACCTTTAGTAGTAGTCACTTTAGTTACACTCTTATATCAATTTTTTAATTTAGAGACTTTGCATTTACCTTTAGTAGAAGTAGTCACTTTAGTTACACTCTTATATCAATAATTTGATATTATTCTCCTACAAATTCAGTTTATAGTTTATGTTAAAATATTTCTAAGTTAGCATAGTAAATGCCTTAATTCCTTGGGGTAGAAAATTTTATATTACTTGAAACGATATGTATATTTGCGTAGCACCCCTAGTGTGTAAACCATTAATTCATTTAATTACACATTTATTTTGCACACTAGCCGCTAAATATAAATTGAGTCAACATTTTGGCCATCTTTTTGGACTTAAATAATTACGTAATTACGGGTCGGGTCAGTCACGCCAGTGTTCTGGCATGGCCACACCAAATTAGTGGCGTAATAATGTTGTGCTCTCTGTCTTAAGCATGATTTATGATCATTTTGGCTTGACCACACCAGAACTGGGTGTGGTCGTGTCAGTCCAAATTTCAAGTTTCATGCTCTAAGTGCGCAGCAGAGGTTCTGAATGAATTCGCTTGGCCATGTAAGGTTCTAAATAAATGGGAAATAATTTCTAACCATTGTAGAAGGCCTGCAGATGCACTATAATACTATATTAACCCCTTGAAATAGTGGATATCCTCAGACGACGCAAAGTGGTCTGAAACCCTGATTCTCACCCGATAGTGCCCGCGGGCGAACTTTGTGACTCTAATTTACCATGCTTGAGTTTGGATTGATGGGTTAAGGTCCCCAAACATTGAGGCAAATGTTTAACATGTATTGAGCTAGAGCGAACCCTGTCATATGGTGAATTTACCCAGGTAGGGATAAAATTGGTATTGGTCCTAATTTCATGATTATGGCACGTACTAAGAAGTCTCATAGGATGTCTTGGACGATGGAAAGCTAAGTGAAGAATCCTATCCTTAAATGGACATCTCTGTCATGTGACATCAAAAATTGATGCCAACAAAACCAACACAATCCTTCGTCATTGTTGTCTTTGGTGAAAGTATGGAATCTTGTGATCCAAGCAAAGAAGTAGGTTGGAACCTTGTTATGTCTAAGACTTCCAGAAAGATCATCAAAAGAGTTTATAGATTTTTAGAATGAGCCTCTAAAGGTACTCAGAAAATAATCAAATCAAATGCTTATGTTGTTCTTGAGATAAAGACGGAGGTTAAATCTATGTTAAAACCAAAATCATCTGAAGAGAAAGTTATGGGGGGGGGGACATGTAAACTAATACCAAAGATTGTTGAGAGTTTTCTTTCTAGGAAAGTCATTTTGGGTAAGGGTCCTATAACACTTGTGCCACTAACTTTGTCTGTTTTAAATTTTTTTCCTACTTGGACCATCAATAAAGTTTGTAGTATTTTTTGTATATCTTATATATTTCTTATGAATATATGTTGATTGAGTCAAGTAATAATTTTAATAGCTGTGAAAATCTCAATAATCTTAATAATCTCAATAGTAACAATTTCATGTCATAAATGAATCTACTAAAAATATTCATGAAAATAATGATTCATTTTCTGATAGTGATGCATTTATCCTCAATCTTAAGGGCATGTCTATTAGAATCAAGTTTGAACCATCAAATCCTAAAGAAACCCAAAATTAAACTCCAAAAATTACATGACATCCTATTGATAATTCTACATAATAGATTTTGGAAGTCACTGTTTGAAGTGGCAAAATACTACCACTAAGTAGTGTACCTCAAGAGAAAATAGCAAAAGTCAATAATCAAAATCAAATTGTGATACCACTATAAGATGTTCCTGATTAGGATGAGCTTGTGAAATACTTGCTAAAAGTTGATTACAATGTATTGTCTCATCTAAGAAAATTTCTAGCTAAGCTCAATGATTATGTTGCTTTTTTTTTTTAACCAGAGAAACGAGAGAATCACTAGTTAATGCCCTACGGGACATTGAGAACTGTATGGCCCAGTTGAAACTCATTGCCCTAGAAAGAGAAGTAAATCATTTTGATGAGGTTCTCAAGTTACTATTCACAGATAACAACCTTCTATTAGAGGCAAATGATCATAATTGACTACTTTACATTTCTATAAATATTAGACAATTCAAGCTATCTAGAGTTCTTGTTTATTTAGGTGCATCTATTGGGACTATGAATCTAAGAACACTCACATATCGTGACATGGTGCATGCAAAATTTCATCGGTACGATGTTACTATGAGGACTTAATGAGAGAGGTGAAAGGGACCTAGGTTCCATAACACTTCTACTCAAGTTTGAGAACTTTTAAATTGAAGCAAAGTTTCACATCGTTGACTCAGCAACATCTTTTAATGCACTAAAATCTGGTGCAGAGCTTTATCTCCTTCTGTGTCCTTTATTTGGAGACATTTTCACAATCTATTACCATATGATGACATTCTTAAACTAAAGGGATTGAGATTGACCTCTCAATTCCCTTTATGTAGGGAGGAGGAAGAGTCTACATTACACTTGTACTTTAAATGTCCTGTCTCTATGCATATTTGGGTTATTCTTAGGCAATACTTAGGTGTTGTAACTCCAATATCTTGCAGGGATCTTGATGCTTTTTTACATGCTTGGAACCATGTGGATATGGAGAAGTGTTTGATGGACATTTTTTCTTTTGTGGTTATGTGGTTTATCTGGGGTTCTAGAAATTCCTGCAAGCATGTGGGTGGCCTTACAGATATCAATACTAATATTTCAAATATTTTAGATAATGTTTCTAAAGTTTGCAGATATTGCAATGGGGGACAATCTTCAAGGATAACACAGATAGGTGGCTAGTGGGGGTAAGGCTATTGCTTTACTTATACTTATATTAGAGCTGTCGAAACAGCTCGTTGTTTGTGAACAACTTGTGTTTGGTTCATTTAGAAGCTCGTGTTCGGCTCGTTAACTTTGTTTGATAAGTTAATGAGCCAAACACGAACAAAGATGTGTTCATTTGTGTTAGGTTTGTTTTGGCTCGAAATACTACTCATCAAGTTTATATATATATATATATATATATATATATATAT
>NW_018164857.1:88109-89292 GCF_001263595.1 Phalaenopsis equestris
AACAAACAACATATATATATATATATATATATATATATATATATATAAGGGGACCACCATATAAGTTAGGGGTGTAAATGAGCCGAACACAAGTGAGCCATGCTCAGCTCGTGTTCGACTCATTTTTATTTCGAGCTCAAAAAGTGTGTTCGTGTTTGACTCGTTTGCTTAACAAGCCGAACACGAGTTGTTCATGAACAAAGAGTCGTTTGACAACCCTAATCACGTAGTCATAAGACTTTAAGGGTTTGAGCAAGATTTAAAATTTATTATTTATATTAAAACATCATTTGAATCTAATTTAAAATTTTTTATTCTATTTTCTTATTTAATATTTTAATTGATTATAAATCTTTGTAGCCTTGTAGTTAATTAGATTTTTTTAAAATACTACTCTCATTAGATCTTTGTAGCCTTGTAGTCAATTAGATCTTTGCAGCCTTGTAGTCATAAGACCTTGTAGTTTCGTAGTCATAAGACCTTGTGTTCTCTGTAGCCTTGTAATATTAAGACCTCCTAGAGAATCTATGCATAATATTATATTTTCTAATTAGATCCTTGTAGCCTCGTAGTCATAAAACCTTGTAGTCAATTAGATCTTTGTAGCGTTGTAGTTACTTAGATTTTTTTATAAATCTTTGTAGCCTTTGTAGCCTTCTGGTTGGGTAAAAATCAACACTGATGGAAGTTGAAAATACAACTTGGCTCGTGTGGGGGCTATTTTTAGAAATTCCTTAGGGAAATGCTTAGTTTTTTTTTTCTTTCCTTGCTATTCTAATTCTCTTGAATCTGAATGCTGGGTTGTTTTGTTGGCTTTGTTCATTGTAGTATCTTCTAATTGGTACTTGCTACAGATGGAGATTGATTCTACTATGCTTTTGTAGTTAATTTTTAAAAAGAAAAAGTCTTTATGGAATTCGGTGATCTGCCTTAATAGAATATGGAGTTACATTGAAAGATATTAGCTTAAGATCAATTGGAGCTTCATCATAAGGGAAGGGAATTCACTTGCACATTGGTTGGCTCAAGAAGGTGTTAAAGGAATTACAGTTGGAGTGGACCCCACTTGGGAGCTAAGGAGATTATTGGTTTAGTACCTTCTGAAGCTTTTCTATCTCATTGGTTAGTTGCTTTGGGCATAAATTTTGAGTTGTGTGCTATAGGGAATTCTCTCTCCCCCCCC
>NW_018164857.1:89392-114777 GCF_001263595.1 Phalaenopsis equestris
GATCATGTAGTTGTAATTTCCTTTTGGTTTAATATGTACTGCCCAAGAGGCAATTTTTAGAATATATGTATGTTTGTTTAGATACACACACACATAACAATTATCAGTACTCTTTTGTATTATGATTTACATGGTTTGAGCCCTTTCTTTTAGGTGTACTTGTAATTTTTTTGGAAACTTTTGTTTTGTGTAAGTTGTATGTCAGGTGAAGATGGGCTTCTTTAAAAAAAACTTTTAATGTACTCCTTGGAACACCATGACTTTGCGAACATAGAATGGTTCTATCCCTTCAGCAAATCTATCAAATATTATCACGACGTTATTTAGCACTATATTAAAGGTGATCTACAACCATTCTCTGTGTATAAGGTTGGAATCTATTGTGATGCAACTTACTAGTCATCAGAGAGTCAAATTGTCTTTTCTAGGGAGATGCCCATAATCAATGATTTGGGGGAAAATGAAAAAAAAAAAAGGAAGGAGTCACTAGAGAAAAGTTAAAAGAAAGAAATGACCACTGAAGGAAAATAAATTTCCATTAATAAGAATGATGGAAAAGAAATGGCAGCAAAACAAAAACATGAAGGGGGAAAAAACATCATCAATAGATAAAGATGAACCATAAGTCATAGCTCGACAATCCAGCTTCTATAGGACTAAGATAAATTATGGAGAAAAATAAAAGAAGAGAAATGGAAAAGTCAGAGACTCCAACATACGAAAAGATTAACCAATACTTCTGCACTAACTTTAACTACACTATCCTTAAAAACTATAGCCATGTTGGAAATTAAGGTTGCAACCCAATTAGACTGATATCACAACTAGAATTTCTATGAAGGGTACATATATAGATATTCAACTTAAAGATAATGATTCCAATGAATTAATGGAATTATCCTTCGATTGTTATTTACCTTGTGTGCCTAAGTTGGGAGGACAAGGTTTGGTACCGCATACTTGGATTTGAAATTGGGGAAGTTTGGAACCAATTTGGTGGAAATTTTGGGGGTGATTTGGGGACTTTAGGCATTTAGGGGTTAAATTGGGATTTGATCAAATTGGGTCCAATGGATGGCTAGAATTTGTTTTGGGGATGTTTGGTACCACATACTTGGCTTAAGGAGCAATATCATCACTTTGTCAGCCTTTGTGATACTAAGTATATAAGAGATAGGTTAAGAGCCTTGAATAAGGTGTGTCCCAAAGATAAATTCCCACTACTGATACCAGGATTGATGGTAGACATTGCCTCCTTGCATGTGATCTTTTCATTTATGGATGGTACTTTATTAATAATATTGTGTTCAAGACGCTTATTGGAGTGTATTGTTATAAAGTTAGTACCAATATAGATCTTAAAACCCAAATTGTTAGTACTTATTAGATCTTAAAATCCAAATTTCATCAATACTATCAATATACTACAAAATTGCTTGAGTAAATACTAAATATAACATTGTATAGAATACCCCGTGGTAGTAATATAATTGCATATGCTTTGGCAAGGTTGACTAAGAAAATGAAACTTTTAGAAAAAAAGTCTATCCTAATCAGAGTTAAAGGTTGTAGGGTCCTTTCCTTGATTGATATTGGATACTTAAGAAAATTAAAGCTTGAAGAACAAATTACCACGACAACACATAAAGAAATCTCAGACTGGAGGCATCCTTTCATAGAATACCTATAAGAAGGAAAACTCCCTAAGGATATTTTTCTCACCCACCAGATAAAGATAAGAGCCCTATATTTTACCCTATTAAATGGTACACTTTATCGAAGATCCTTCGATCATAAGTGGCTATGCACAAGTAGGAAGCCCAAATGATTATTGAAGAGGTACACTCTATATTATGTGGTGACAACCGTTCCGGTCTTAAGATGAAAGCAAGGATATGAAGATATTACTAGCCAAAATGATTAACAACTGTATTTAGTCTACTAGACATTTCCATTAGTACCAAGTATATGGAGTAGTCCTACGTCAACCTCACAGTATACTGCACCCAATCATAGCCTCTTCTCTCTTTGAATGTTGAGGCATAGATATAATAGGGCATATTGATTCTCCCTCATTCAAAGGTCAAAAGTTTATATTAGCAACAACATACAACTTCTTTAAATGGGCAAAAGCCATGCCTTTGAGAGAATTCAAAGTATACCACTTACTCCAATTCCTTAAGATCTATATTGTATATAGGTTTGATATCCCTCATCGAGTTATATCTGATAATGGCTCTACCTTCAAAATTACCAAAATCAATAATTTTGTGAACCAACATAACATTGATTAGTAGTGTTCAACAACCTATTGCCCTTGAGGAAAAGGATTAGCTGAAGCATTCAGCAAAACACCAGTCCAAATTTTGAAGAAAATTCCTTATCATAACAAAAGATAATGACACAAATAGTTGGCTGAATCACCATGGGCATATCAAACTACACAAAGAACCCCAACCCAATCTACTCCATTTTCATTAGTCTATGGGTATGAAGTCATGATTCCCCTAAGAATTCAATTTCTCAGATTAAGAATTGCAACATACTTGGCAAATCCTTTAGAGCATTCAGTTACAATAAGAAGAACTTGAAGTACTGGATGAAGCCCATCTGATAGCCAAACAAAACCTCATATTTTACCAATCATGGATGGTTCAAGCACATGATAAACTAATTAGACCCCAAAATTTTATTACGGATGAGTGATGCACCAAAAGTATATGTATTTTTAGACCTATATTTTATACTCATTTTTGGTGACATTGTGCTTTAATGGAAGGTATTTTTCATGTTTTATTGCAGGTTGATGATTTTTAGCACTTGAAGCAAAAAAGAAGCAAAAATGATGAAATTTGGAGTCAAAATGACATTTTGGAAGAAAAACTCAGTGCCGACGGCACCAGCATGAAGGAGGAGTCTAGAACAGTGGGGGCACCGATGGCGCCAGACTGGGCGCCAACGACGCCATTTGACAGAGAGCACAAGAATTTATTCTGAGAATTTCTAGAATATTCGATGAATTTGGACATTTTTTGAAGAGTTATTGGACAGAACTCTTGGAAAACCAACATTATGCTTTATTTAGAGAGAAAATTGATTAGAAAAAGGGGGGCTAGTGTGTCAATTGAGTTTTCTTGAGTGTTCTATTGTGTGTATTGTTTAGTGTTGTGAGTTTAATGTTTAGTGTGGTAAGTCTAAGTGTAAGTCTAAGTGTGATTTCTCCTAAGAGTTGTTAGAGTGGTAGAGTAGTGAGAGATTTCTTCTTCCCTGCCTCTTTGAAGAGAAAATCAAGAGTCTTGTAAATAGAGAAAGAATCCAAGAGAGGCTACAAGGGACTTGCTTTGAGGAAGAGTTAAAGATAAGTCATTATTGTTGTATAAACTTTCTTTTATTTATAAAATTTGTATTTTGTTGGTATGAGTAGATTTTCTTATCTTTCTCCCTACTCTGAGATATGATGAAATGAAGAGATAATTTGAATGTGCCAATTTTAAAATATAAAATAAATTGTGATGATTTGTCACTATGTTTTTAATTTACTTTTCGATTTGGCCAATTGAAATGTTAGCATCTATTGTGAAACATAATATTCGGAAAATGAAGTATGAGTTTTACAACAAAGTGAGAATCACATTCGATTCCATGAAGGAGTGTTTTGTTCATGGAGTTGGGTGCAAATAGTTGGGTCATTGGGAGAATCACATTTGAATTCATGCAAATAAATAGGGAGATATACTTTATTGTGCGAATAATTCAAATTTCTAGGGTGACAGATTAAAATCCTCAATTTGGTCTTAGAGTTTAAGAACTAAATCAAACGTTAGTTTTCAGGGGAAGGGAAGTGGGAGCTCTGGAGTGAGAGTCAGTATCCCTCCCAGCCTAACCACAGATTTAGAGACTAAACGTAAGATTAGTCAACGATTCTCTATAACACTTGATTAAGGGTAGAGAACTAAAATTACTCCTATTTGGTACAATACAAATTCAAACCATTTATCTCATCTCATTTCACCAAAAGCACATTATAATGGGAAAGATGCTTTTTCATATTAGAAAACTTATATATTAGATAACTTCATCACAAAAAACATAGTTTGATAGTTATATTTTAGCTTTGCTTTACAATTTTACTAGTAGTTAATAATTTAGTTATGATAATACCTTAAATATTCAAAATTAGTATAGTAGATTTTATTTATTGTTGTGAATTTCCTAATTTAAATTTCTGTTTTGAATTTAAACCTTCCTCGTGAGATTGATATTTGGGGTTTAACCAGAAAGTCCTATATTACTTGATAACGATATGTATACTTGCGTAGAATCCTGATACACAAAAATAATATATTGTTTTAAGTACCCTTTTTATGTTTATTTTTGGTAGAGAATAGGATTGCTCCTATTTGTCACAAAATAGTTTTTAAATATATTTTTCAAATGATTTCAATTTCTTCACAAGCCATATTTTCATTGTAAAGGTGAAGGGTGCTTTCTCATACTTGAACTTTTCGTCAACAAAAACCTTTGTTTTATTTCAACAATTTTACTTTTGAAAGTTTATCATCTAGTTTAACTTAACTGTTATAGTCATACATCTGCATATTTAGTAGCATTTCACTTGAGTGGTTTAACTTCAAATTTTATACTTTACTTTTTTTTATTTTTATTTTAATTTAAGAATAGAATATTAATAGCTAGCTTATGTATATTTCCAGCTTCCCTGTGGGATCGATATCTAGGACTCCATTAGAGACTTATATTACTTGAACGAAGTGTATACTTACGTTATGTATAGAAGGGAATTTAGAATTTAAAAGAGGTTTTAAAGATAAATTATTATCATTAAAGTTACATTATTGTTTGGGTTTCATTGCATATTTATTATTAATTTGATCTCAATTTCTGTGCATCAAATTCCAAAATAAATTGTTTCAATTTCTTATTCATAAAATAACGAACCAAGTTTTTGACATCGCTGCAAAGTGGAGTCAACTTTATTGATTTTACACAACCTATATTTTCAGGGATCAAGTTTTAGGGATCAAGTTTTTAGCGTCGTTGTCGGAGAAGGTAATGATAAATTAAATAGATTTGATTAGGAAATTTAGCGATAAAATAAAATAAAAATAAAAATAATAAAAAATCATAAAAAAATAATATCATTAAATATTTTTAAAATTTAAGAGTACTTTTAAGAAAATTTTCTTTGCTATTATATTTTTTTATGCGTAGTATTAGATCAAAAGGTTTAGTACCTTACAATTCAAAATTAGAATGCACTCTAAGAAAATTTCAAAAACAACAAAAAAAAATTAAAAATTTGAACGAAATGGCGAATAACTTAGATAATCAAATAAATGAAAATCGTCAAAGACCTTTAAAAGATTATGCTAATCCTACAGTAGATGAACTTCACTTGACTATTCAAAATTCTGATGTTGCTCCTAATTCATTTGAGCTTAAACCTCTTAAACCTGCTATTATCCAAATGGTATAAAATAATCAGTTTAGAGGAACACTAACTTACATCTTGCTAGTTATCTTGAAATAAGTGCCACTTTTAAATATGATAGAGTGTCTAATGATGTTGTCAGGCTTAGACTTTTTCCTTTTTCATTAAGGGACAAAGCTAAAGCTTAGTTAAATTTATTAGCACCTGGATCTATCAAAACTTGGGGAGAACTATCACAAAAATTCTTAGTTAAATATTTTATGCTTAGAAACGATATTACATCTTTTTGTCAGTTTGAAGGGGAATCAATATATGAAGACTGAGAAAGATTTAAGGACCTCCTTAAGAGATGTCCATACCATGCTTTACCAAATTTGTTAATAATTCAAATTTTTTACAATGGATTAGTATGATCACTTAGATCTATTATAGATGTTGCTGCAGGTGGATCATTAACGTCAAAACCTTTTGATGAAGCATATTCTTTAATAGAGGAAATGACTACTAATAATTTTCAATGACCCTCTAAACGGGTAAATCTAAAGAGAGTAGCTAGTATTCATGATTATGATGCAATGTCTATTTTAGCATCTCAATTTGCTACTATATCAAAGAAGATTGATCAAATGGGAGTGAACTATTCTCAAATACCACCAGTGTTAGAGGAAAATTCACTAGAACAAATAATTAATACTCAATCAGCTTTTGAAACTTTGAATGTTATAAATAATAGAAATAATAATCCCTATTCTAATTATTATAGTCCTTGATGGAAAAATTAGTCCTTAATGGAAAAATTACCCTAATTTTAGTTGGAATAAATATAACAATTCGGCGAACCCCCCAAGAAATTCAAATAACCAAGGGAATCCTAATTATAGACCTTATTATTCTCCTAGATTTAACAATAACTCATAAATTATGGAGAAGAAGTTGATTATGGAAGAAATAATGTTGAACATGGAAAATAAAATACAAAATCAAGGGGCTGCAATTAGAAATATTGAAAATCAATTAGGACATATTGCTACTGCACTTAGTAACTGACCTTCATAAATTCTTCCTAGTACTGTTGAAGTTAATCCAAAAGATTAGAATAAGGAGCAAATTAAAGCTATTCAATTATAAAGTGGAAACAAGAATCCAAAGAGAAGCTGAAGTTGAGAAGGAAAAGGTAGAAATTGAAAGCGACGGTGATGAAAATAAACCAATACAATTTTCTTTAGAAAAATCGCCACCTCCGTTTCCTCAACGATTGAAGCAGAAGAATAAAGATAAACAATTTATAAAATTTTTGTAAATCCTTAAAAATTTAATGATAAATATTCTTTTCATTTAGGCTTTATAACAAATTCCATGTTATGTGAAATTTATGAAGGATATACTAAACAAGATAAGGAAGTTTGCAGATCACGAGACTGTTGCACTCATGTATAACGCAATTATTCAGAAAAAGCTTCCTGAAAATTTAAAAGATCCTGGTAGTTTTACTATACATTGTGCTATTTGTGAGAAATTTTTTGGAAAATCCTAATGTGATATAGGAGATAATATTAATCTTATGCCTCTATCAATTTTTAAACTCTTAGATTTAGGAGAGACTTCCCCTACTACTGTAACTCTTTAGTTAGCTGATTGATCAATCACTTATACTAAAAGATTTATAAAAAATGTATTAGTGAAAGTAGATAAATTTATTTTTCTGGCAGAGTTTATTGTATTAGATATGGAGGAAGATAAAAATATTCATACTATTTTTGGGGAGACCATTTCTTGCAATAAGGAGAGCTGTGATAGATGTGCAAAAACGAGAATTATAGTGAGAGTCAATAATCAAGAAGTAACATTTAATATAACTAAAGCTATGAAATATCCTACGATAGAAAAAGATAATGAATGTTTTAGAATAGAAGTTACTGATTATCTAAGTAATGAGTGATTTAAAGGAATGTTTGAAGAAAAATTATGTTTGAGTGATTTAAAGGAATGTTTGAAGAAAAATTAAGGCAAGAAGAGAATTTTGAGAATGAAAATAAAATAAAAGAAGAAAATTTAGATTATGTTCAGAACAAATTTGAAATTTTAGACCTTTTGGAAAATGATAATAAAAATCTTATTCATTGTCGGCACTATTTTGGGTATGGAGTTGCCCTTGGAAGCTGGTCGGTTGCGTGAATCGAAATCTCCTCACCCGCTTCAGAAGGACATTTAATTTACATATATAGTTTAAATGAAAGAGCACTATGCCTCAAACCCTGTATGTATCTCAAAAGATAAACACAAGACTTGAGGGCGAGGCTCAATCAAATAAACTAAGAAATATATAACATCTGTTTGGTTTGTGAAACTATTTTATTTGCCAACAAGTTCCTTTATTTAATACAAAGAATTAAATAAGGTTTAATTTAAGCTGGGTTCAGACATACTTCCTTTGGGTTTAGAAAAGCTTCCTATAAGGGCAAACCCCTATAGTTAATTACATCTTAGATAGCATGATGTTTGGTTCCAGATTTGGAGAGAAATATTTAAATGTTTCATCATGTTGATTTTATTTGTTTAGGACTTACATTCATGTGGAACGAGCACACAAATAGCCTAAAAGATGTGAGGATTTAGGTCGTAACGAACAAAAATCTTGGAATCCTAAGGAAAGTTAGGTCGTATGTTGTACAGTAGAGCTATACAAGGGTTTAAAGATAAATTGAGGATTTATGTTGCATAAACAACCTCGAAGTCCTATGGCTTGTTGTTTAGTTCTAAGGAAAGATATGTTGTTGTATATCCTCTTGTTGTTGAAGATAGTGGTGCTGCCCACAATGCTAGCTCCAAGCTCCTCGTCGTGACGAGTTTAATTTTTCAAATGTGTCCAATTATGATGTCAAATCAGATATCCTTAAGGTTATGGCCATTTAAATATTATGGGGCATATTAAAGTTGATTAGAGCGACACAGATTAGGATCCCACGGTTTCCTCGTTTCGGTACCACTATTTTCTATTAGATTCACTTAGTCTAAATGAATTTACTAAACTCAATTTAATGAGTCATTTAGACCATGATAATTCTCGTTAGCGACCGTGGGTTACCTCCTCTGAGGGATTCCCAATTATCCGATAGAGACGTCTTAATTTAGTTGCAATTATTATTTTGTGATGTTTGTGATTAAATTTTTAGTTGTCTTATATTTTGAATGTTGTGGCGGTGAATTTTATCTTGATTGATTTTAGTTTTATTTTTGATTTTGCGTCTATCCTAGCAGTTTTGGTTTTCATGTAGGGTGACATCATTGTTTAACATGCAAGCTCGATGCAAGAAGCACAGAAAGGTAAATGCATTAATTTAAAAGTGTACCTGTCGATTCTTCTCGTTCCTCCACCTAAAAGGCCAGTACTTGTAAGGTATGTATATAATTTTTTAGGGAATTTAGATTGCAGGAGTAGATGAAGGTTTAGCTACCAAACCCCAAGTTATGATTTTGAATCTCAGAAGATCCTAGTAGATGATTTTAGAACAAAATATGGCAAGTCCAATTTGCTCTTTAGAATGTCCAATAGATTTCAAAAATGCTCGAGGCATGACCCTGGACCATCTTAAAGATCTCTTGAAATATTTCGAGTTCATTTTAGGCTTATCATATTATTCCATTAATCATCTGAGGTTGAAGTGTGACTACCTCGTTGCTTAGTGAAACTTGAAAATTTAATTATCCCAAGGATAAGATACCGAGATAATTAATTGATGTTTCGTTTAAAGGTTATGTGAGTGGGTGCCCTTAAGGCCAGTTTAGGTACAAATGTAGGTTATATAAGAATGTGGTTCCCACAATTAAGGTCAGGCGTGTAGTGTTTAAAGATGTTAATCACCAATTATATCATCTTCTAAATCCAATCAACTGAGTTTAAACATCGAGCCTAGGTCACTACTAAGCCTTTGACAATCATGATAGGTGGAATGGTGACCATCAAAATTTTTATTTAAGTGATATGTATTCTTATCAAGTAGTCAAAATCATCCTTAACTTTGGGCTTGAGAAAAGTAAACTGTCATCTTTTCAGCATAAGCCCATCACTTAAGAATCGTTTGATCTTAATTGACTTCCAAGCCATGAAGATTAGGAGGATTATGATTTTGTTTATGTTGTGCAAAGGTGGTAAGTGAGTTTCTATCTTTTAGTCTCATTGTATTTCAATCATCCAAGCATGTTTATTAGGATCAAAATTAGTCATTTTCCCTTGGTTAATCCTAAATTTTGATTAAGGCACAAAAGTCTAAAATTACAACTTTGCCCGTAGGGGCATTTCACCTCGTAACTCATTAGACACAACTTGAATGACTTTGAGGGTTTAGAGTATCTTATCCATGATGTAATTATAATATTAGAAGAGAATATGTGGACTTCTCAAAATTTAATTTAATTGTTTATTTAAATTCAGAAAATAGGATTTTTAGAAATTAATTTATTTAACTTTCCAATGATAAAGTTTTTATTTATGAGAAAATTATTAGAAGTTTTCCTAGGTCAGAGAAGTACTTAGCCAAAATTTTATAATTTTTTGAATTAAATTATTATAACTATTTTAAAGGGAAAATAAGGAAAATTCACTTTAAGCCTTTAAAATTTTTTTTTTTAACTTAAGAAAATTAGGAAAAATTATTTAATGAGTCCCAAGTGATCGGGACTTTTAAATATTTTTAGTTATTTTTAAATTCAAAATAAAGCTCAAAAAATAAGTATTTTATAAAAAATAATTTTTATTTTTCCCAAGTGCCTCTAATCACAAGGAACTCAGAAAACCACTTTTCATAATTTTCCCAAGTGTATTTAATTTAATATAATTATTTTTTGTACAAAAGTCAAAGGTTCCTTAAAATTCCACTTTAATACTTGAAATTAATTAAATAATTTTCAAATTTTTACAGTGGATAAACATGATTTTTATGAATAATGTGGGTCTGATTTTGTCACTTTTGGACAAGTATATAATTTACATAAATTAAAACAAGATATTTACATTTCATTAATTATAGAAATTTATAAGATAATCCAAGACATCATGATATTGTTCCAGACTTCTCTGATTATAGGAGACCTACAAAATTATTCCCATAATTTTTCAAATGATATTTTGATTTCTATAATTAAAATACACCAAAATAGTCACCTTAGCTTGAAAGTTAAGGCTAGAAGCATAGAGTGTCCTCTAACCTTGGAAAAATCAGAGAACACAGTCTCTATCAAAATTTCAAGCCATGGTGAGCAATGTTTGATCATAATGAATTAAAATACCCTAAATAAGAAAATAATTTTTATTTTTAGTCCACATTATTCTCCTTTGTTCACTGAGCAAGTGTGTATTTTTCTTTTATTTTTATAGCTTTTCTAGCTTTTCTAGAGAAAGATATGAATTTTTAAAGTTTAGGCATTTAAAATAATTCAGAAAATCCACATTTTTCTACTTATCCTACGCATCGCCAACTCAACCTACGACGGCTCTGAACTCACATGCGGCACGCTCCTATTCGTCGCCGCCATCCACCCAGCTACCACGCTGCCCACAGTTCACACACCAAGAGTCTGTCCGACTTGATCTCCTCCGTTCGTTAGATACACACACGATCGGACGACTCTCTGTTATCGTCTTCAAGTGACCTAACCCGTAAGTCGTTCACACTAAAACCTTAAGATCTCTAGCTAGACTCAACTAAATCACGTGGGGTTTGTTCCTAAATCTTTATCTACTTAAGACAAACCTATTCATACGATATATACGATGTGAAATACAGTAAATACATGTAATGAATAAAAAAGGCTCGGATTAGGGTTGAGGTTCAATACTTTTTTCTGAGAGGGGAGTCCTCAATCAGATGGTTGTGGTAGCTTCGGTTGAGTCCAACAAACCTCCAAATGAAGTCTTGTGTCCTGGTGAATTGCCTAGGTTTAATTTTGATCAAAGTGAATTTTGGGTGTTCGTTTAGAGCTATCCTAGAGGCTGTTTTAGAGGGGGCTATGATGGGGAATCAACGTCTTTCATTGTGGGAATGGTGTGTTAACAATTAATTGAAGTTTGGTTCACTGTGGAGGAGTGGAGAGATCTGTTCTTGTTTTAGAGCAAATTTCAGTGAAGAAATTGGCTCTAAGGGGTGGCTATGAGTGGCTAAGGGCAAGGGGATTGCACTTGGGATGGTTTGGAGATGCTCTGGTGAGATTTTGGCAGAGTTTCCCCAAGGTTTCAAGCACTCCCTCCTTTGGCTGTGGAGAGCTCCATTTATAGCCATGGTTGCCGGGTGGAGCTCGGGGCTGAGAATTGGGTGCTAAAGCAGGCTGAGGTGGAGGGAAGAAAGGCTTTAATGGCCAATGGGAGTGAGCCAAGTTAGGGAGGTTTAATTTTGGGTTTTAGAGACTTGTGGCTCCTTGGGCTGGTTGTTTCCTGTGGGTAACGGCTCTTTCCGGCAGCTGAGGTGGTGGCTGGCCAGAGTTTGGTCACCTCTTAGCTCAGGGAGGTCAGGGGGTGGCTAATTATGATCAACTCCTAAGGGTAAGCAATGATGGCAAAGATATTTCAAATCCATTAAATCAAGGAACCATTGGTTCATAGCTCAACTTAGTGGCTGTGGTGGCATCAATTTGGTGGCTTAGGTATGGATAAGTCAATTTTGCTGCATGAGTTCAATTTGGGTCAAAATGACTAGAAGTTGGGTTTGGGTTAGGCTAGCCATGGAATTGAGATCAATTGATTGAAAAACATGTTGTAGATGGTTGTCACAAGAGTTTTTGAAAGGTTTAGAGTAATTTTGAATTGATTTGGAGGTTCAATTAGAGGGATTTTGGGCATTTGGTCAATTTGGGGGTGTTGGGTTAGACTTAGGTCTAGGTTGGGCTAAGGTTGGGTTAGGTCCAAATTGATGGTTGAAAATGGTTTAAAGGAATTTTTGAAGAGTTTTCAACATCAATTAGGTGTCAATTTTGGGGTTAGGGCATTCAATTGGATGACATTTGGGGACATAGTCAATTTGGGACAAATTTGGGGATTTTGAATGTGGGTTGATTGAGTGAAATTAAGGCTTGAACAAGGCAAATTAAAGGTCCAATTTGATGTGTAAGATTGTTATGAAGTGTTTAGGATTCAAATTGGGGCAAATTGAGTAGGCTATGGGGTTCAATTAGGTGAGATTAGGTAATAGAGCCAAAGTTGGGGGTTTTGATTTGGATCAAAATTGAGCTCCAAGAATGGGTCAATTAGGCTTGGATTTTGTTTTTATTGATCATATGAAAGATTAATTTGAGTTTAGAATTAAAATTGGGGAGTATTGGGGCCAAATTGATGGACATTTGAGGTGAATTTGGGGAAATTGGGTATTTAAAGGCAATTTGGGGGTTTTGGTCAAAATGGTCAAATTGGGTTCAATTGAAGGGTCCAAATTGGTTTTGGAGATATTTTAAGTGATTTTGGATGTTTTGGGAAAGTTTGGGCCACCAAGGGTATTTTTGTAATTTTGGCAAATTTGGGGGTATTTTGGTATTTTTGGCTATTTTGGGTGGTTTTGGGAAATTTGGTTATTTTAAAATAGTTTGAAATGATTTTTGAACAAATTTAGGCATTTTGGGTGAATTTGGGAATTTTGGCCAAATTTGGGATTTCAAGGGCATTTAGGTAATTTTAGTGGATTTAGGGGCAAAAGGCCAAGTTGGATATTTTGGTAGAATTAGGGTACCAACCACCATGTATGAGCTATGGACCAATGAAATCCCCATTTGGGTCCTCTATGTACTGGTCTTAGCTAGACCCTAGCCTAGGGCTAGTGGGTCTAGAGGACCATCTACATGAGCTCCCAAAATATCAAGGAATCAAAGTCAACAATTTTGGGTTTAAGGTTGCAAGTGAATCTATGTGATAGTGAGTGTAAGTGAGTGAACTAGCTCCAGACCAACACCCAGGGTCAGTCTTAAGTTCAAGCAGTCTTATGGGGACTCTCCTTGAGATCCCCCATACTGACCCCACCTGCTAAGTGCTAGAGGTTAGAACCAGTATGTGAAACTTCAAGTTGAAAAAGAAATAGTTTAGAGTTTCTACTAGTGAGGGTTCCTTTTCTAGTTTTCTAGGAATAGTCAATAGGAAAGACATATGGCTAGACCTTAGGCTACTCAAGAGGCTACTCAAGAGGGAAAACGGCTACTCAAGAGGGAAAACTAAACCTCAACCAAAGGTGAGGTCAACATTCCTTCAAGTATTAAACCACCTAAAATTGAACTGAAAGTACTACCTACCCACTTAAAATATGTGTTTTTAGGAGATTCATCTACATTGTATGTTATTATATCTTCTGATTTAACTGAAATTCAAGAACAAAAATTAGTAGAAATGTTGAAAAGATATAAGAAGGCCTTTGGATGGACTTTAGCAGATATTAAAGGAATTAGTCCTTCAATTTGTATGCACAGAATTCTATTAAATGAACAATACAAACCTAAAGCCAATCCTGAGAGGAGATTAAACCCGATAATGAAAGAAGTTGTTAAAAAAGAAATCATAAATATGAAAGAAGAAAAGAAATCTTAAAATGGTTAGATGGGAATTATATATATCTTATTTCAGACAGTGCTTGGGTAAGTTTGATTCACTATGTTCCAAAGAAAGGAGTTGACGGTTGAAGTAAATGAGAAAAATGAATTAATTCTAATAAGACAAGTTACTGGCTGGCTCATCTTTATATAATTTTTATAGATTATAGAAAACTAATATGGTCACCAGGAAAGATCATTTTCCTTTACCATTTCTAAACCAAATGATGGATAGATTTGCTGGAAAAAAATATTATTACTTTCTAAATGGATATAATGGGTATCATCAAATTCCTATTGCTCCAGAGGATCAAGAGAAAACAACATTTACAAGCCCTTATGAAACATTTGTTTTCATAGAATGTCTTTCGGACTATGTAACGCACCTGCGACATTTCAAAGATGTATGATGTCATTTTTTTGTAATTTAATTGAACGTGAAATGGAAGTATTTATGGATGATTTTTCTGTATTTGGAACTTTATTTGAATTATATTTAAATAATCTAGAAAAAGTTTTGGAACTATGTGAAAAAATTCAACTTAATACTAAATTGGGAAAAATGTCAATTTATGGTCTCAGAAGGAATTGTACTTGGGCATAAAATTTCAAAAAATGGCATGGAAGTAGATCCAACAAAAATTTAAGTTATTGCAAAATTACCGCCTCCTACTACAATTAGAGGGGTAAGAAGTTTTCTAGGACATGCTGATTTCTACTAGTGTTATTTTTACAGATGTTATAGAAAAAAATTTTCAAAAATTACTAATCCATTATGCCAACTTTTAGAAAAGAATACAAAATTTAATTTTAATGCGGAA
This sequence comes from Phalaenopsis equestris, assembly GCF_001263595.1. Taxonomy (NCBI): domain Eukaryota; kingdom Viridiplantae; phylum Streptophyta; class Magnoliopsida; order Asparagales; family Orchidaceae; genus Phalaenopsis; species Phalaenopsis equestris. Next base: position 104,222 of record NW_018164857.1, read on the forward strand.
TGTATAAAAGCATTTGAACTATTGAAAGAAAAATTAATCACTTCTTCTATAATAGTTCCACGTGATTGGGAGAAACCATTTGAAATAATGTGTGATACTAGTGATCATGCTATTGGAGCTGTTTTAGGACAAAGGTATAACAAGATTTTTAAAGTAATATATTATGCTAGAAAACTCTAAATGATGCTCAAATTAATTACATCATTACTAAAAAAGAGTTGTTAGCTATTGTCTATGCCTTTGATAAGTTTATACCTTACTTAATTGGAGCTAAATGTATAGTGCATACAGACCATTCTGCTATCAAATATTTGATGCAAAAGAAGGATGTTAAACCGAGATTAATTAGATGGATACTTCTGATGCAAGAGTTTGCTTTTGTGGTAGTAGATAAAAAGGGAACTGATAATCAAATAGCTGATCATTTGTTTAGACTAGAACAAGAAATATTAACTGATTTTGCAAATGAAATTTTAGAAACTTTCCCTAATGAACAATTGTATAATATTGATATAAAGAATATACCGTGGTATGCCAATATAGTAAATTATATTGTGAGTGATATTTTACCACAAGATGTAAAAAATCAACAGTTAGAGAAATTTATTCATGATTCAAGATTGTATTTTTGGGATGACTCACATCTATACAAACACTGTAAAGATCTGACCATTAGAAGGTGTGTGCCTTACAAAGAAACTGAACAAATAATTGAACGATGTCATGATTCTGAATTTATAGGACATTTTGGAACTAGTAGAACTGCACATAAAAATTTACAAGCTAGATTTTATTGGTCTACTCTTTTTAGAGATGTTTATGAATATATTAAAACATGTGATCGATATCAGCGAGTAGGAAATATTTCTAGAAGAAATGAAATGCCTCTGAATTACACATTAGAAGTTGGAAAGTGTGGGGATTAGATTTTATGGGACCATTTATGCCTTCATTTAGAAAGTTATATATATTGTTTGTTGTTGATTATATGTCCAAATGGATTGAAGCTATTGTTGTACCTAAATGTGATGCTCAAAGTGTTTCAAAATTTTTAAATAAAAATATTTTTACAAGATATGGAATGTCGAGAGTGATTATTACAAATAGAGGATCCCATTTTAAGAATAAGAGGAAAAAGAAATTAATTAGAAAATACAATATTATGTATAGATTCTCAACTGCTTATCATCCCCAAACTAGAGGTCTAGCAGAAATACCAAATTGTGAAATAAAACGAATTTTAGAAAAAGCTGTAAATCTTTATAAATTGGATTGGTCTGCTAGATTAGATACTACACTATGGGCATACAAAACTACCTATAAGTCTCCTATTGAAATGTACCCATATAGACTTACTTTTGGTAAAACATGTCACTTACCAGTACAGTTGAAACATAAAGCATTTTGAGCTATTAAGGAATTTAATTTTAATCTAAAGAATGCTGATGAGAAAAGATTATTGCAACTCGAACTTGAAGAGATTAGAAATGAAGCATATGATAATGCAAAAATCTATAAGGAGATAATGAAAATATGACATGATCAGAGGATTATAAAAAAGAACTTTGAACCTGAACAAGAGGTTCTATTATATAATACAAGATTAAGATTATTTCCAGGAAAACAAAAATCTAGATGGTTAGGACCATTCAATGTGATCAAAGTCTATCATTATGGAACTGTTGTTATTAAAGATCTTAAAACTGGAAAGATATTTAAAGTTAATGAGCTTCGATTAAACATTATTATGAAGGACACATGCCACAAATAAAGAAATTTTGATGTTGAGTTCATCCTAAATAAACTTTGGTATGTCGGGTTGACGACGTTAAACCAAGCGCTTTGTGGGAGACAGCCCATACACATATATATTTCTATATGTCTTAGTATTTTGTTTAAATATATTAGTATTTTTTTAATAATTGTTTTAAGTATTAGGAAATAGTAATACCTTAGAATCCTATAGAATCTTATATATCATAAATCAAGACAAATATTGGTATTGGATGAAAATTTGGAAATGAATTGAACCAAAGATAAAACAGACGCAATTATGTCTATGGCGCCGACGACACCAGCATGGACGCCGACGGTGCCCTTCTACAAAACCATGGCGCTTACAGTGCCCAGTGCAGTTTCGACAGTTCAGGATAATTTTGGCAGACTTTGGCGGAATTGCACTTCAAAATAACTGCCTTAAAGTCTTTTTAAAGGCATGAAAACCATTTTGGACGACCAGAAACTTCCAGATTTCAAAATCCATGGCTTCCAATTCCCGAGACACTTCAAGATATGGGGTTTTCAATCAAAGAAAGTTCATCAGTTTTAACGCTAAAAAATTATACGACAAAGTCATCATGAAGAAGGACTTATCAAGGAGAGATGCTTTTTCAAATATGGCTTGAGTAATCCAAGTTTGCAGATTGATAAAATCATAGAATAGAGATGTTGAGAAGTTTTATGCTACACTACCATTGCAGTAGTTGTTCCAGTGATAAAAGAATTCTATGCTAACCTACATAAAATTAACAAAGGGATCATCTTCGTTCGACGTAAGGGTGTACCATTTACTCCGTCACAAATTAATGATATGTTTATGATAGAAAGTGTGCCAATCTGTCATTGCATGAACTTTATACCAACAGAGGATTTGATGTATGATTTATATCAATTTATGAAGGATGAAAGTGATAATTGGGAAATTAGAGATGAGGGGTACGTTAGTTTCTCCACTTCACTGCTAAATCCGATATCTAAACAATGGCATTTCTTCATCTCTGCAAAACTGCTCTCTACAATGAAAATTAGTAAAGTTACAAAAGAAAGTGCAATTTTAAACTATTGCATTCAAATGGGAAAGCCCATTGATGTAGGATCAATTATTTTTAAATCTATTTTGGGTATTATAATGAGTGGGCCTATTTATGGACTAGGGCATCCTTCTGCGATCTTCTTACTTTGTAGTCAATCTCAAGGACCATATGAAAGTTGGGAGAAAGTTTTATTACCCTGGGATGCCCATGGATCCTATTGATGGAAACTATATTCGGAATGGAAATGAAGCGTTAGATATTATCTTGGATCATCATCATATGCTTCGACACCCTTAATGCCCTGTACAGTTGGAATTTCATAGGTTTTGGAGAAGAAAATAAAAAAATAGAAAGAAAACTTCAGAATATCATGGATGCAACAGGAAATATTACTTACCTTTTTGATCAATTAGATCGGAGGATGAAAGAACACTTTGATCATACAAGACAGATTGAAGTAGATTTGGTGCAGATGTTCAGGAAGAAAGAATGGATTGATGAAAATTTAACTTATCAATTTCCATACCGACGCTTCTACAATTTGTACGTACATTACCAATCTATGAGAGATATTAGAGGAGGAGACAATACTGAAGATGAAGAGAAGTAATTGAAGAAGTTGGACTTCCCATCGTTTAAAATTAATTATGTTTTTAATGTAATTGTGTTAGATTTTCTTTGCTTTAAAACTCCTATAACTTTAATCGTATGTATAGTTTAGTTTTCAGTGTTCTAGTGTTGTGACTTGATTTCGACGTTGAATTATAATGTGATTTGCTTTATGTATGTGTGAGTGTGATTAAAAGTACGTGTTTGTAAAAATTTGGAATTTCATATATAAAAGTTAGTTTTGTGTTGTTTGTAAAAACATTTGTTTATGGATTATTTAAGGATGAATATCATTGTTTAAAAAGACTAATTAGACGTTGAAGGGAATTTGAAATAAATGATGTGCAAAAATTATGAAAATTTTCATTTTTGGCACTGGCGTCGACGGTGCCTAAGACCCGAAAATCCCTAAATACCTTGAAATTTTTGTGTAGCGCCATTTTTACCCCTTCGGTCACCTTCAACCTTCGGTTTACACCCCTAGGGCTTGCAAACCTTAAATTTAAAGGGATTAGAAGACAAAAGAAGTTTGGAGTTCATCTTCTCTCGGTAAGAGATACACTTTGAACTAAAAATTTTTTATTTCCACCAAGAATTTTTCTTACATTGTCGAGATCCAAAATTTTAAAATTTTTAAGGAGATTTTGAGAAAATCCTTTGGTGAAGAACTCTTACCTAGTGGATTTAAGTTTAGAACATTCCACATTGTGATTTTCAAAATTTTCAGAATTTATTTGGGTTTTATGGATTTTTCTTCTTTCTTTCAAAGATTAAAATTGCACCAAGGATGAGCACAGGGGAAAGAGGAAATTCGAATTTGATGACCAAAACTTCATCAACTACAAAGCTAGCATTCAATTCAATAGTCTACTGAATACAAAGAAAATAATTCTAGATCGAGCGTTCAAAAATCCGGGTGGTGAAGTCAAAAGATTAATTATTGCTCGGCAGTGGGAGAATTTATTTTACTTTACTGTCGAGGTTGTTATTGGTATAGTGATGGAGTTCTATGAAAATTTTAAGGAGAATTTTGATGACCATGTCTATGTTCGTGGTAAAATGGTTGAATTCACCTCGAAGAAGATTAATGAATTTTATCAGTTACAAAAAGCATTTCTCTGTAAGTACACCACATTTTGTGCTACAAACGATGCTTTGGATGAAATTATTTCATTTCTTACTGATGGATGAGTAGCTTGAAAAGTGAAGAATAATGTTAAGGTAAACTTCTCTGCTTCTATGTTAAATGTGATATCCAAGGCCTGACATTACTTTAGATCTGCCAGAATGGTACCTACAAATCACCATAGTGAAGTTACTAAGGATAGAGCTATCCTAAACTTCTGTATCCAACAGATGGGAAGTCTATATATTGGATATATAATCTATATGAACATTTGTTCTATTGCTATGAGTGAGAGAACTCGTGTATTGACACATTCTGCCCTGATTTTCACATTATGTGAGCAGTCAGGAGTTGATTTTAGAATTGATGAGGAAAAGATTGAGCGATTGAGCCTGGAAAAGATTGAGCCTCTTAAACCTATTGGGCCAGCAAACATTAAAACCTATGAATCTCATGTTGGATGGAGAATGGAAAGTAGGATTAGGCATATTCCTTCTACTTCTAGCACCCCTACTCTCCAAGAACTTATGGAATAGATGATGATCCAGCAAGGAGATATTTTAAGGATGGAGAGCTGGATTGAAAATTTGGAGGCCAGGAATGCACATAACAATAATTTAACAAAGCAAAAGTTTGAATATGATGTTGCATATGATGATGCTATGGTTAGATATATGAGGGGTGACCACTCAGTACTGCTTCCTAGTCACCCTTTCTTTACCACTTATCAGCAGCAAAACTTTGATATAGAAGAAGAAGTTTCCTAGTCACCCTTTCTTTACCACTTATCTGCAGCAAAACTTTGATATAGAGGAAGAAGAAGAAGAGGATGCGTGAAGTTGTCTGCTTAGTTATAGTTCTGACCTTTTATTTAGTTTATAGTTTTTTGCATTTTGTTGTTGGTGTTATTGTTTAGTTTGCTAAATGTGAAACTTTGATTTGTATTGAATGTTGTGTTTGAACAATAATCTGTAGATATTTTGTCAAATTGAAATTTAATTTAGTACTGTTATTTGTTTTTAGTACCTTTTTGTATTTGATTTTAGTTAATTATTTCTCAACAAATATTTTTATCTATATAATATGTGTTATTTAATGTTTTAAGTCATATAGCTTTTCATATTAGCACCTGCAATATTTCAGAGTTAAGTTTCAAAATCATAACCTTCAACAAGTAAGTCATTTCTTTATGTATTAACTTTTTTCTTTCACCCTGTATTTTCATTTTTTTCATACTTGATCTCTTAAAAATTTAAGTTTGGGGGAAGAAAAATTCATTTTTTTAAGAAAAGAAAGAAACTTAATTTTATTTGTCCTCAATGAGATATATTTTAACAATTTTAATTTAACATGACCTGTAGTAGTAGAGCCTAACTTTGGATAACTACTACAGTTATTTCAATTTTAATTTAACATGACCTGAGAATTTCAATTTTGTTTCTAAATATATAGTAAGCTTAAGTAAAAACTTTCAATAATAAAGGTTAATTATGAAGATTAAGGTATTTGATATGAGAGTATAAGACTATGTCTTTCCATTTTTAGTAAAGGAATTTGAATTTTTGAAGTATTAAGAACCTTATAATTTCATGTAAGAAAAAAAAGAATGAAACTTTATGAAAAATATTTAAATCTAATATGAATTTATAAAGTGAAGCTATGTGAAAAGTTTTTAATTTTAAGAAGGGGATAGTGAAGTTCAAAATCATTAAAGGCTATCCAGATATAGTAATCCTCACATAAAAAAAAGAAGAGAAATGATTGAAAATGATCTAGAAAGAAAAGGAAAAGAAAAAAGAAAAAAACAAAAAAGAAAAGAATAATATGTGAGGAGAAGCTTGAGGAGATGCCTAATCAAAAATTAGCTTTACTTGAATCCACTTAAGGAAGCACTTAAGGAAGAATGTTTGTCTACATTCTCTAAACTTGTATTTAAGTATTAGCATATTTACTAATAAATTTTTCATGAAGTTCTTTTTCATATGGATATTCTAAGTGGCTTTAATATAACAATTTGCAATTTTTCTTAAAAAGAATAGAGAATCATAAATCTTAGACTTGATTGCAGGATATTCTATATGAGTTATTTTAAATTTTTCTTAAGTTATGTTATGATATTTTGTAGACCAAAATATGGAAATTTAGAAGTTAAATTCTTTACTATAATTCATATTTTTTTATGTAGTAAATGAGTTACTTGAGGACAAATAACATTTAAGTTTGGGGGATGTTGATACACAAAAAATATGTGCATTTTTAGACCTATATTTTATACTCATTTTTGGTGATATGACGCTTTAATGAAAGTTATTTTTTATGTTTTATTGTATGTTGATGATTTTGAGCACTTGAAACAAAAATGAAGCAAAAAGAATGAAATTTAGAGTCAAAATGGTGTTTTGGAAGAAAAACCCAGCGCCGACGGTGCCAGCATGAAGGAGGAGTCCAGAATAGTGGGGGCGCTGGCACCATTTGATAGAGAACACAAGAATTTATTCGGACCACGAGCACCGACAACGCCAATGTCGGCGTTAGGCAAATTTCTAGAAGATTCGATGAATTTGGATGCTTTTTGAAAAGTTATTGGACACACCTCTTGGAAAATCGACATTATGCTTTATTTAGAGCAAAAATTGATTAGAAAAGAGGGGCTAGTGTGTCATTGAGTCTTCTTGAGTGTTTCATTCTGTGTATTGTTTAGTGTGGTGAGTCTAAGTGTGATTTCTCCTAAAAGTTGTTAGAGAGGGAGAGAAGTGAGAGATTTCTTCTTCCCTGCATCTTTGAAGATAAAATCAAGAGTCTTGTAAAGAGAGAAAGAGTCCAAGAGAGGCTACAAGGGATTTACTTTAAGGAAGAGTTAAAGATAAGTAGTGTTTATTCATTATTGTTGTATAAACTTTCTTTTATTTATAAAATTTTTATTTTGTCGTATCTTCCTCATGAGGTATGAGTAGATTTCTTTGTCTTTCTCCCTACGCTGAGATATGGTGAAATGAAGAGATAAATTGGATGTGCCAATTTTAAAATATAAAATAAATTGTGATGATTTTTCACTTTGTTTTTAATTTACTTTTTGATTTGGCCAATTGAAATGTTAACATCTATTGTGAAACTTACTATCCTGGAAATGGAGTATGAGTTTTATAATAAAGTGAGAATCACATTCGATTCCATGAAAGAGTCTTTTGTTCATGGAGTTGGGTGTAAATAAATAGGGAAATATAAATTGTTGTGCGAAGAATTGGAGATTCTAGGATGACAAACTAAAAACCCCAATTTGGTCTTAGTGTTTAAGACCTAATGCAAGTGTTAGCCTTTAGGGGAAGGGAAGTGGGAGCTCTCGCGTGAGAGCTAATATCCTCCCAGCCTAATGATCTTGATATTTTGTATATGTAAGGATTTATGAAGTTGACACCACTACTTGAAGATTTTAATCCCTGGCAACGGCGCCAAAAACTTGATCCCTGGATACCTAATGCTTATGCACAGTATAAATTCAGATTATATTTCACTTATATTTATTTACTTGGCTACAAAACCAAAAACTTGATCCTGAAGAAAAAATAAAATTTAACTTTTAATTTATATATGTTGGGATACTACGCACCCAAACTTAAATTTATAATAAGATAAAATATAATATGAACTTTTTAGAAAGTTTTTCTATTTTTAAAAAGATATTTACTTAAACTAAAAATGATTTTTGCATGAATTTAAAATTTAAATATTTTTGGTATTTTTGATATTTTAACGAAACAGTAAAAAGATAACTAAAGTTTTTGTAGAAGAAAAATATGTAATATGAAAATATCTTTTTTCTTAACATGAATCAGTAATAAGTATAGGAATTCTGTTGTGGAAGGATGAAAATTGTGTTGTGCCAAATAGGAGCAATAATATTCTTTACCCTTACTAGAGATGTTATAAAGAACATTGACTAATTTAAAGTTTGAATAGTTCTGAAGACTGTCTAGATAAGGAAGATACTAGCTCTCACTCTAGAGTTCTCTTGATTTGCTCCACCTAGGGGCTAACATTCTCATATCAGAACCTAAAACAATAAACCAACTTGGGGTCTTTAACCTCTCACTTTAAAGTCCTCTAACTCTACACCCATCAATTATTTGCACTCAATCATATAAACTACATTCTCATTCATACAACCTCATGTGATTCTTTCTAATTGTTGACTGAGACAATACTAGCCCGGTTCTTACATGTTCTCACAATAAATTTTAACATATGGATTGACCAAATTAAGAAGTAAATGAAGTGCATGGGTTTAAATCATCACAACTTCTTCCAACATTAAAGATCAATACTCTCCACAACTTCCATTCAAAACTTAATGACTTATCATTTTAAGAAGAAAAATAAAGAAAACTTCTCAGAATTCATGGAGAAAATAAAACCACACTTTAGTTTAAAAGAAGAAATCATTGTCAAACCAATAACAAGTCTCAATTAAAATCAAAAGTAGTCTATAACAAAAAGATAATCTCAAGTCCTCCACCAACTCTTGAAGTTCCTTTGAATCTCTTCTCTTTTACAATCACTCAAAACAAAAAAATAAAAAGGATAAAGTAAATAAAAAGTGTCTGGACTTCTAATGACACTTTACACTTTCTTCGGTTGTGATCTGGTTGGTGACGATGACCTAAGAGACAGTGTCTGACACTTTTTCGGGCCTTTTTGGGACTCGTTTCTAAGTCATCTCTTCTTTCTTTTATAGTTTTCCAAGTGGTGTCTAGGGATCTCTTCAAAATATTTCTTGATTCGATGTATTTGTCCAATAGATGCATCCCTTCATGATAATTTTCTTCCATGGTGGTTACAACCACCTATTAAGCCAATGGGTACCTCAAAAACCTCTTCGAAATTTGTGAAGATTTTACTCATCTAGTAACTACCACTGCGCTTAAGTGCGGGGTCTCGGCGCTTAGGCACAACCTTCTCTGTTTAACCGGTGCTTAAGCGCCGGACCTAGCACTTATGCGCCAAAACTCTTTTGCACAATTTTTCACCTTTTTGCTCCAAATTTGATCCTTTTTCACTCCTTTAAGTATTTTTTTCCATTTTTACTTATATCTGCAAGAAAAATACAAAAATATCTTCCATTAAAGCGCAATATCTAAAAAATAGGTATAAAAATGTGTCTAAAAATACTATATATTTTAGGTGTATCACCTAACCACAGATTTAAAGAATAAACTTAAGATTATCCAACGATTCTCTATAACAATTGACTAAGGGTAGAGAATTAAAATTGCTCATATTTGGCACAATACAAATTCAAACCATTTATCTCTCTCATTTAACCAAAAACTCATTGTTGTGGGAAAGATGATTTCTCATATTAGATAACTTCATCACAAAAACGTAGTTTGATAGTTGTAGTTTAGCTTTGCTTTATAGTTTTACTAGTAGTTGATAATTTAGTTATGATAGCACCTTAAAAATTCAAAATTAATATAGTAGATTGTTGACCTCACTTTTTGTTGAGGTTTAGTTTTTCCTCTTTAGTAGCCTAAGGTCTAGTCTTAAGACTTTATTGTTGACTATTCTTAGAGGACTAGAAAAAGGAACCTGCAACAAAACTAAAAATTTGATCCTGAAGAAAAATAAGAATTTAACTTTTAATTTATATATATTGGGATACTATATAAGTATACGTATCGTTATTAAGTAATATAGACTTTTTGATTAAGACATGAATATCGAACCCACAGGGATAATACACAATATGCACTATTGAACAACAAACTTTCTATTTTTAATAAAAAGATATTTATCTAAACTAAAGATGATTTTTGCAGTAATGAAAATTTAAATATTTTTCATATTTTCAATATTTTGATAGAACAATAACAGTTTAAAAAGATAACTAGAGTTTTTGTAGAAGAAAAACACTAAATATGAAAATATCTTTCTTCTTGTTATGAATCAGTAATAAGTATAGGAATTCTGCTGTGGAAGTATGCAAATTATGTTGTGTCAAATAGGAGCAA
>NW_018164857.1:117891-118507 GCF_001263595.1 Phalaenopsis equestris
AAAGAAAAGATCAAGGAAGCAAATCCCAGACCTACAGTTGTAACAAATGTAGCAAAACTGATGATAGTCTGACAAATCAAAGCTCTTATGTTGATGAGCTTTCCCTCTTAAATACAATAGTTCAACGTCGCTCTTTCTCTGGTCAGTTCACTAAGATGATTGGTTAGATGCAGACGAGCAGAAATGAAATAGTGTCAGGTCTTTGAAGGTGCACATAACTTTGAAGTTCGGAAATTTACTCTCCTCTCATTGGCAATCTTCCAAAGTCCTCTCCCAATAGTCAACTATGAAATAATTTTGTCTAACTTTGCTTCAGTGAGACTATAATTTGCATAAAAACATAAAGCATCCGGTGGGAAATGGTAAAACAAGTTGATTACCTCTAGCAAAAAAGGTATCAACTTCCCTCGAAGCATGACTTGATTTTCTTCATCTTCTTGGAGATTTACATAGAACTCCCTCACAACAGATATAACTGCCATAGCAGAGAAACAACATAAGTGTTCCCACTATCGGCGAACAATTAAATCTTCCTCGCCTTCACCAGGATTTCTATAACATTGCTCCTAAATCAGTTTGCATGATTTCAATGCATCACTATACCGATCTTGAGCTT